>NW_021680505.1:884340-892531 GCF_001412515.2 Diachasma alloeum
CCTTCCCCTTCTCCCACCACCACAAGGGAAGGTATATAAGGACTGCCCCCACACATCGGAGCTCAGAATCGGAGCTCATAGCCCTGAAGATGCAGACTGCAATGTTTGCGAAACGTCGGCGCAATGCTGAAACTCAACGCGGCATCCATCCGGAAGCCAACCAAGTCATTAATAATGGCCGCGAAAGCCTCAAAACTAATAACTTACTTCCATGTAATTTCCCTATTTCGGCTGATGATCGATGACTTTCATGATGAAATCCACGAAAGTCATCGGCTGAACTCTTATAAATTTCAGCAAACTGTTTCAGGCTATGAATCTCTTTCAAGCATTTCGAGAATGCGATATTCATAAGTGGCCAATATCTTGGCGAAAAGCCTTGATAATTTGCACACTCCGAGCTCATATCCCATTGGAAATGACTGCTGGAAAATTCTTCAAATTTACACTGAGCGGTTTCATAAACGTGAGAAAACAAAACTATGTACACCATACCATTTTATTTTCTATTGTTCACTTTCTACAGATTTTAAGATCGTCCATGGCATACATTTCAATGCTGCGAGCAATGCTCTGATGGACGGAAACTACTACAGTATTTCATGGATATTGAAGGTGTGGAATCGATCGAAGATAGTAACTGTTAATGAGTTGAAAATTTAACATGACTGATAACAGAATAACTAAAGTTCATTTGAATATAATAAACGAAACGATATTAACCGAGGTCTAACCGTGGTTAGCTGAACCAAAAACTGGCCCTAAGCCTTTACTTTAGGGCGAGTTTTCGGTTCAGTTGAATTAAGACCCCCCATCACTACACCCAACCAACCAGAGATATTGATCCGGAGTTAACTTAACTTTAACCAAGATCTAACCATGGTCAGCTAAACCAAAAATTGACCCTAGTCTATCCTCGTTGGATCCAGATGACGGTCACATCTCGACGGACTTCACAGCATCCTTCAGATGGTTCACAAATTAGGGATTCGAAGAGGGATACGTAAAAATATCATATGGCACCACAGCCCGGCAATTTCCTTTTAATACCCTAGACTAGATAGACAAGTCAACAGCTTTGAAAGCCTCATGAATATCTAGAAATAAGAATCAGCTTATTCCAGGTATAGCATGCCTATCAGATTATCACCACACTGCTGCATAATGTATTCCCACCAGGTTAGCTTTCTTTTTAGATTCATTGCGCAACAGAAAAAGAGAACAGTCCGACCCCCCAGGCTCCACTAGAAAACCATCAGAAAATTGATCAATCAAATGCATATTAACGTTCATTATGTTATGAATGTCGGTGTGCGACTGCAATTGTATCTTTTCGAAGCTCCCAGTGGAGGGGTTGGGACAGTCAGTCTTGTCAACAGGTTATCAGTCGTATGGTAGAGCGGGTTGTGAGCAATATGCCTGACGTGAGTATCAAGAGTTCAAATAACAATCAGCAGGAGAGATTACTGTATTTTGAAATGCTTTCAAGGAATTTACAATAACGCAGAGATCAATGAAAATACTGAAATAGATGAGATGGACAATGTCCGCTATTGGTGTTGCATCGGACAAACAGGACTTCAAATTCTACATTTCCTTCTGTATCTGTTACCAATGGATTCTGCTGTTTGCCGATATTGCTGTCAATATTGAAAATCCCCCGAGTGGAAATTGCTTCAGGCCCACCTGAAGCACGATCAGAACTTGATCAGGTTTTTGTAAGGTTCGACTGATCCGATGATTCCTGATGAGAACCTGACGAAGTTCTGATCCAGCAGATCGGATCCGAAAAACTACAGGCGAGTTCAGACCAAGTTCTGATCAGGTAGACATGATCAGATGATGTCTGATGAGAACCTGACCAAGTTTTGATCCAGTAGATCGGATCCGAAAAACTGCAGGATGATTCAGATCAAGTTCTGATCAGGTAGGCACGATCTCACCCTGAGGTTGGCTGCCTGACCCCAATTTGATCAAATTCCGATTTGATGTCTTCGATCGGCATTTGAACGGGGTCAATTGAAGAGAAAATGATCAGATTCAGATCCGGTTCACCTGACATTAATTTTAGTAAGTTTTTCGGATAATTTAATCAACTATTATTATACTATTCAAATTAAGTTTTATCAACCATTATCAATAATTATTTTTCATCTTTAAGAAGGATTATTATACTATGAGAATAAATTAATTTAATTTAATGAATTTAATTTAATTAATCAATTTAATTAACAGCCAGCCCTTCTCAAATGTACAGAAGGGAGGGATGATATACCATAAATACGTATTAGAGGAGTATCAAACTTACACGCAAATGATCTTGAGAAAAAAAATCACCAAATGTCTATTTATTTATTAGTGTTATTGTTATTATCATTATTATTATTGATTAATGAAATAAATAAAAATTTAATTGAGCATATTTTATCTCTGAGAATACAGTCGAGCACTAAAGTTTGTGAACACCCTGAACTTGTATCTTATGGATTCTGATCACGAACTTTAGTGTTCGACTGTACACACGCACAAACGCACATCCGCGAGATCAGGAATAATCGTAAATTCAACGAATACCCCGATACAAATCACATAGGCAATGTACAGTTTACTCAATAGTAATACCGCGATAGCGNAATACAAACGCACATCCGCGAGATCAGGAATAATCGTAAATTCAACGAATACCCCGATACAAATCACATAGGCAATTTGCAGTTTACTCAATTGTAATAACGCGATAGCGTAGTTGTTAGGGCATAGGATTAGCAATCATAGGGTCCTCGGTTCGATCCCCAGGATCGGTAAAAAAATAAGCTTTTTCAGAGGTAATATCAGTAGAGATTCATTAAGAGAGGCGGCCTACGGTGAAAGAATTAAATTACCTTTTGTTTTGGATTAATTATCATTGATAATTTTTATTGATACTCACAGACAGGTCATCCGGTTTTCATCCAGTTGACTTGATCAAGTTCGGATCCATTCGTCCTGATCAAATCCGGATTGGTCAGAGGCGTAACATGTCTGATCAAGACCGGATCCGTCAACTTGATCAATACCTGATCAGTGGTCAGGTCGAATCTGATCCAAACTTGATCAAGACCTGACCGGAATTTCCACTCGGGAATCCTATGCCCTAACCACTACGCTATCGTGCTATTACTATTGAGTAAACTGTACATTGCCTATATGATTTGTATCGGGGTATTCGTTGAATTTACGATTATTCCTGATCTCGCGGATGTGCGTGTGTATTCTCAGAGATAAAATATGTTCAATTAAATTTTTATTGATTTCATTAGTGAATAATAATAATGATAATAACGATGACACTAATAAATAAATAGACATTTGGTGATTTTTTTCTCAAGATCATTTGCGTGTACGTTTGATACTCCTCTAATACGTATTTACGGCATCATCATCCCTTCCTTCTGTACATTTGAGAAGGGCTGGCTGTTAATTAAATTGATTAATTAAATTAAATTCATTAAATTAAATTAATTTATTTTAATTATAGTATAATGATGCTTTTTAAAGATTGAAAATAATTATTGATAATGGTTGATAAAACTTAATTTGAAAAGTATAACAATAGTTAATTAAATTATTCGAAAAACTTCTTAAAATTAATGTCAGGTGGAGCGGAACTGAATCTGATCATTTTCTCTTCAATTGACTCCTTTCAAATGCCGATCAAGGACATCAAATCCGAATTTGATCAAATTGGAGTCACGCAGCCGACCTCAGGGTGAGATCGTGCCTACCTGATCAGAACTTGATTTGAATCATCCTGCAGTTTTTCAGATCCGATCTACTGGTTCAAAACTTAGGTTCTCATCAGGCATCATCCGATCATGTCTACCTGATCAGAACTTGATCTGAACCCGCCCGTAGTTTTTCGGATCCGATCTAGATCGGATCCAGCAGCTGCTGGATCAGAACTTGGTCAGGTTCTCATCAGGAATCACCGGATCAGTTGAACCTTACAAAAACCTGATCAAGTTCTGATCGTGCTTCAGGTGGGCCTGAAGCAATTTCCACTCGAGCAGTTTTTCGGATCCGATCTACTAGATCAAAACTTGGTCAGGTTCTCATCAGACATCATCTGATCATGTCTACCTGATCAGAACTTGATCTGAACCCGCCTGTAGTTTTTCGGATCCGATCTGCTGGGTCAAAACTTGGTTAGGTTCTCATCAGGCATCATCTGATTATGTCTACTTGATCAGAACTTGATCTGAACCCGCCTATATTTTTTCAGATCCGATTTGCTGGATCAGAACTTGGTCAGGTTCTCATCATGCATCATCTGATCATGTCTACCTGATCAGAACTTGATCTGAACCCGCCTGTAGTTTTTTGGATCCGATCTGGTGGACCAGAACTTGGTCAGGTTCTCATCCGGAATCACCGGATCAGTCGAACCTTACAAAAACCTGATCAAGTTCTGATCGTGCTTCAGATGGGCTTGAAGCAATTTCCACTCGGGTAAGTGACGATAAGATGTTCACATATAAATGTCGAGTTGTTGCAAAACGGCTCGCATGTTTTTTTATGGTAGTTTCGTTCGAGTTTTGCAAGAGATTTTGCAAATCTCGAAGAGAAACTGCCGATCCAGAATTTCATCCTGTTCCATCCTTTAAACTCACGCAAGAGTTTTGGGATACGAATTAGTGACTGAAAAAAAAAATATTTTGATGAATATATCCCATATTATGTACAGATTTCTCTTGACTTGGAAGAATGTCTTCTTCCTTTACACTAGTAACGCCCACTCAAGGAAAACCAGCGGTAGCCCCGAGTCGCAGTCAAATGCCATAAGATAATTGTATAATCGAGCAAAAATAATTCCGTAATCTGTCGATTAAATCGCAGCAATTTGTGAAATTATAGTAGAGGAAAACAGCGAAGTATGGGGCAAAAAAATTGTCATTACAGACGAGTCGACAGTCGAAGAGAGAGCGATCTGAGCATCATGGTTGACGTGAGTTTCAAAGATTCCTCCGAGGGGATATTCACAGGCGCAATCGTGGTGTCACTCGCTGATGTAATCAATTGTAATCCCAGTGAAACCAATGTAATCATTGTAATCATATGATTACCATATTTGTAATCAGGTTTGGTTAATCAAGTGGTAATAATTTGTAATCACTGTAATCATTTGTAATCAGTGTAATCTTTCGTAGTTGCTCCTAGTGAGACCGTGAAGTTTGTTTTGGGATTTTCGAGCGCGTCATTTCTACCTACGGTAAGTCTCAGAGATCCCTGGATCAATTGTTCTTGGAATCCCAGATGTTTATGGTTCAGAACCTTGCATAGCCAATGCGTTTTGCACAAAGCATTTGCCCGTAGAAAATTGATTCAATAGAGTTGAAGTTTCTTCTTATTCTGGAGAACCAACGACTGAATTATCTCTGAATTATCTGCTGGTAAGTTTCATTCTCCATTAATGGTAAATATTCAGTAAATTTATTTTGCTGACAGCAGTTATAAATGCCCAAATTTTTAGATGGAGTGATGGAGACTGCATTCTTCGATTCCAATCCCCGACCCTCCTTCCTCATTTCTTTGCAGGTTCTAATAATCAATTATTCCATCAATTCATATTTCATAAGAGGCAATTTTTTGTGATTTCAATGATTACAGATTTTTGGTAATCACAGAATGTAATCGCCGAAATAATTTGTAATCATGTAATCACATTCTGTGCTCTTGGTAATCACGGTTATCATATAGGCAATGGTAGTCAGTGTAATTAGTCCCGTAATCCTGGGTAATCGATTACAGTTTGTAATCGCGGTGTCACCCAATTCGCCTGTGAATAGCGCCTCGGATTCCTCATCATATCAGTAACAAAGATTTATATCATTGTCCATTCCCACAGGATTCGGCAATTTCAAAAAAAACATTGCAGCATCTTGAGCGGATGAAATGGATAATGTCTACTATTGGTGTCGGATCGAGTACCTGGGGTGTGCTGTTTTACGTATCATTATTTTGTGTCATCTACCAATTGATCATGACGTATGCTAACCTCGTTGTTAATATCAATGATATCGAGTATGTTTTAGCTAATTTGATGGACAGCGTAGGTCTTCTCACCACCGGATTCTGTTTCACTCTTGTGAGCTTTCATAACGCCTCTATTATCAAAGTTATTGAAGTTATTAAAAATAATTGTGATCCGGGACACTACAAAATTCTCAAGGAGAGACAAGTATTTGAGGAATATAATCACATCATTGACATATTGTTCAGAATAGCTAGCTATTACTTGATACCTTATGTGTGCATAGTCTGCATCATTCCAATTTTATCACGTTCGTCAGGTGAATAGTTTCCAATAATCCATAGCGTCTATTCCTTCATAATTTGCTTTGAAATGTAGATCGTACATCCGTCGATTCAAGTAACGATTCCAGTGTCGAAAACAATTATCCACTACCGTTAGACCTCTATCAGCTCCACGATATCAATAACGAAGTGATATATTTTCTGACATACATGTTCATAGTGATAATATTGACATTCAACGTTCTCATCCGCTTGAATATCGATTTTCTCTTTGTACTTACCGTATTTCATCTGTGTGGACAAATTTCGGTTTTATCAATTCGGATTGAGAATTTAACAACCAGTCATCCTAAGATCTTTCAAGAAGAACTTATAGCGGTGATAAATTATCATCACACTATCATATGGTAATTCTTTACAAAAGTGTATCCAATTTTTTAGAGTGAAATTGTTAATATTGTTCAACAGGTTGAGCAAAAGGATGAAAAGAATATTTAGTTTTTATTTGGCCTCATTTCTACTGACTTCAACATTCCTCCTGTGCTTGACAAATTACCAAGGGTTAGCTGTATGTTTTCAGAGTGGTAGTTGATGCTTTCACGATTGCATAATTTTCACTTTATCTTTAGAACATGAAGCAAGGTAATTCCTTTAAAGCCATCAGATGTTTTCTATGCACATTTATTATTTCGGGAATGGTCTTTGTTAACTGTTTACTTGGAAACTTTCTTGTTGCTGAGGTAATTAAAATACAATTATGAAGCTCCAGCTCAACAGTACATTGAGTGAAATACGTGGCGAATTTTCAGAGTGGCAACTTGGAGAGGGCATTCTACGAATGTTTATGGTACAAAACATCTCCCGCTTTTCAGAAGATGATTTTGGTGTGTCTGATGCAATCCCAATCTCCGTTGTATCTGAGTGCTGGCGGATTTACTGTCGTCAGCCTTGCTACATTGACAGCAGTGAGACCTTGTCATTTTCGATATCAAAGCATTGATTTGTTGATGTTTTTTATGAAATATTCAATACAGGTCATGAAAACTACTGCAGGATATCTGTCATTGCTACGCGCCGTTATGTAGTTAAAATCATACGGTGTAATTTGGAGCTAGAGGAGTTCACGATAATAGTTACAAAACATTTAGGTAAATAATTGAAAACTCTCCACGGACGAAAAAATATAATAGAAAAACTTATCGAATTCGTTAGAAAATTCTATTGAATTTCTATTGAACTGTTCTATTAGTTTTTGGCCGATTCTATTGAAATGTTCAATAGAAAATATTCAGTAGAAACAGTCAATAGAATTCAATTCTTCTATAGAACTTATTCTATTGAGATATTTTCTATAGAATTTCCTCGGCTCAAATTTTCGAAATTTTTTCGTTTGATTTTCTTGATGAGAAGAAAATGAAAATAGAATGAAAAAATGTAGCGAAGCTACTTATTTATCGTTCGAATTATTTCACTATATTGTATTCGCACCGGCTTAGCAGCCGAATACCTGACTACGTCACCTCCTGACGATTCGTCATATTTCGGGCACCCTCGATCGGATGATCTAATTGCCTATATCGTCGCGAGAGACAGATTCGTCATAGCTCTCAAGGTGTAAACATTGACACATTCGCTGTGAATAAATTTCATTCGATTTCTACCGTTATAACGCGTGTTATAATTTCATCAACCCGTCCAACATTCCCGAGTATCCCACAAATGGTGACCCCGACGTGATCCTTTTAACGTGATCCTTTTAACGTGATCAATAAAATTATCGTTTTAACGTGTTCAGAGTGAAATAGTTGCCGTTAAAATTAAAGTAATTTTCGATCGCGTGGTTTTCGTGGATCATTCGAGAAGCGTTGGATTTTTCGACACGTGCTCGGTAGCGTTA
>NW_021680505.1:893905-894122 GCF_001412515.2 Diachasma alloeum
TTGCCTGACAATAATCGACAGATTTTCACGTTTCCCGGAAGCATTCCCGATTTCCGACATTACCGCTGAGACTGTTGCCGGTGTGCTCTACGCAAACTGGATTTGTCGTTATGACGTTCCGCTGCGGATCACGACAGATCAAGGGACACAATTCGAGAGCCAACTCTTCAACGCTCTCGCTCGACGTACAGGCAGCAGACATATTCGCACGACGGCG
>NW_021680505.1:894210-965778 GCF_001412515.2 Diachasma alloeum
CGCCAAATCAAAGCAGCAATACGGTGTCACGAGAGTCCTCATTGGGTAGATACCCTCCCCACCGTGCTTTTTGGAGTTCGTTCAGCGTGGAAAGACGATCTTAACGCCACGTCTGCCGATTTCGTATTTGGAGAGCCACTTCGATTACCAGGAAAATTTCTCGCTCCTGCCCCCNGGCGTTTCACCCGCAAGCTAACGGCATGGTGGAACGTCTACATCGCCAAATCAAAGCAGCAATACGGTGTCACGAGAGTCCTCATTGGGTAGATACCCTCCCCACCGTGCTTTTTGGAATTCGTTCAGCGTGGAAAGACGATCTTAACGCCACATCTGCCGATATCGTATTTGGAGAGCCACTTCGATTACCAGGAGAATTTCTCGCTCCTGCTCCGAACAATGGCCTACCGGCAGTAACGATTGCCGACAGACTCAGAAACCACTTCGCTGAGCTCGCTCCAGTTCCCGGCACACGACACGGCCAACGTAAGGTATTCGTATTTAAAGAACTCGCCTAATGTTCGCACGTTTTCGTTCGTTTAGACGCTGCTCATCATGCATTTACGCCACCGTATGAAGGACCACATCGTGTCATATCGCGACACGAGAAGCATTTCGTCGTCTGGATCAATGGTCAAGAAACTGTCGTATCCATTGACCGTCTGAAGCCAGTATTTTCCATTGCCGAAGACGAAGCAGCCGACGCTGACTTGCCGGATGACGACAACGATTCAGACGACACTCTATTACCGTCGTCAGAACAATCGACCCCTGGTACGACACCAGATGCCTCACCGCAACCTGGACCATCTAGACGCAGATCATCATCTTGGGCTCCATCGAGTGACGCAAGATCATCTTTGGACTCAACTCCTCGACCAGTACGAAAACGCGTCAGGTTCAGTCAATAAACTCACTCAATATTCAATTTTCTTTTCAAATCACGTATACCGTTTTTAGTGCCATTTTAACGCGTATACATTGCCTATATTGTATATATTGTACATAGCTAACTCCCTCTTTTTTTCCCGACACAGAAGGGGAGTATCGTAGCGAAGCTACTTATTTATCGTTCTAATTATTTCACTATATTGTATTCGCACCGGCTTAGTAGCCGAATACCTGACTACGTCACCTCCTGACGATTCGTCATATTTCGGGCACCCTCGATCGGATGATCTAATTGCCTATATCGTCGCGAGAGACAGATTCGTCATAGCTCTCAAGGTGTAAACATCGACACATTCGCTGTGAATAAATTCCATTCGATTTCTACTGTTATAACGCGTGTTATAATTTCATCAACCCGTCCAACATTCCCGAGTATCCCACAAAAAAACTTGAAAAAATTTGAGTCGAGCAAATTCTATAAAAAATATGTGAAAAGAATAAGTTATATAGAAAAATCGAATTCTGTTGAGTTTTTCTATTAAATGTTTTCTACTGAACATGTCAGTAGAATCAACCAAAAACTAATAGAAAGTTTGATAGAAATTCAATGGAATTTTCTAACGAATTCGATAGGTTTTTCTATTAAATTTTTTCGTGCGTGTCGAGTAGTGCATAGGACTCTTGTAATGAAAGAAAAGAAGTAATATGCCATTTTTAAAAAAGCATGTAACGTTTTTTATCACCTTTTTTCACGGCATGGCTTAGCCTCCACATATCACATCAACATTTTGTACAGCACGGAAAAAATAGTTGATTTCGCGTCGAGTGCCACTGGGGTTTTCGACGAGTGTGAGTGAGGTTGGCACGCCGAGCCGAAGACGGGGCGTACCAATCACACGAGTTGAAAACCCCTGTGGCACTAGACGCGAATAATATTTTTCCTTAGTGACTTTCATTTTTGCCAATTCGGGGAAGGGTCAGTTCGCGATCGCAACATAGAAGTGACAACCACCAAGTTGGCTTTAAAATAACTACTGTTGGGGGCCAACCAATGAAATCACTAGGGCTGAACCAATGATAGGTTGATAGGCTTTAATCAATGAAAACGCCGAGTTCTCCGTGATCTCATTGGTTGGCCCCCAAGAGTAGTTGGTTTGGAGACCACTTGATGGTTCCCACATCTACGTTGCGATCGCGAATAGCAATCCCCGGCCTGGGAAAAGTGAAAATCAGTACGGAAAAAAATATCCGCACCCCAAATACTCCGAACGACCGATGGTATTGAAAAATGTCTCACGACACTTCCTTCACCCTCTGAAAAATCTGTAAACCCCTGGGGATGTCTCCGCAATTAAGAAGAAAGTAGGGAGTGTCTATTCACACGCTCCACGGTAACTTTGACCGTGAATATACGGGACGTTTTCCCGTGGATTCAAGGTAATTTCTACCATGGATATATGGGAGATCGTGGACCCTCAACTTGTACTTCTCAAATTAAATCTAGACAATAAACTAGACACATCGAATCAATTGACAAGTGATAGGCAGATAGTTAACTAGTAAATAATTTTCTCAAAATATTAATTTGTTGAATACGGATATCAGTCTAGATTAACGCAAATAAAAAATGAAATAAATAGTTGACAAATAGTTCATTAAATGCACATAAATGATGAAATAATTTTTTTTTCCATTTTAAGTGAACGTTTTCTCAACAATATTCATATTTGTCTAATGGGATCCGAGTGCAGGAGTGGGTACCAAAATATAGTGCAAATGACTTTAAGGGTGATTTTCCAACCGGGGGAAACTCCTAGACTCCATTGGACAATGTTGCCACAACTCTGGTTTTAAACTCTACCTCCAGAGTTCAAAACCAAAGTTCATAACAGAGATGTCAGACCAGATGTGCATGTTTTTTTAGGCCCGAGTGGACGAGCGCATCGCGAGATATAGTGCAGATGATTCTAAGGATGATTTTCCAACCAGGGGAGACTCCTAGACCTCACTGGACAATGTTGTCACAACTCTGGTTTTCAACTCTGTAACCAGAGTTCAAAACCCAAGTTTATAACAGAGATGTCAGGGAAGATGTGAATGTTTTTTTAGGCCCGTGTGCTTACATTCTAAGAGCGGGTCGCGAAATGGCGTGCAAATGATTCTAAGGATGATTTTTGAACCAGGGGAGACTCCTAGACCCCACTGGACAATGTTGCCACAACTCTGCTTTTCAACTCAATTGTCAGAGTTGAAAACCAGAGTTCATAGCAGAGATGTCAGACAAGATGTGAGTGAGGATCTACCGTGAATCCACGGTAAGCTTTACCGTGGCGCGTGCGAATAGACACTGCCAATAAAATATCCTGGATTCCGGAATATAATACCCCGGATTTCGGAATACATATATTCCTGATTCCGGAATATTATAGCCAATTCAAGAATATTTTTCTTCTGTGAGTAGAGTTCCCTTTATTTTCTGCTTCTATTATTTGTCTTCTCTTCTCCTCTGGGCTTGTTCTCGCCCAAAAAAGGTCTCTCACTCCTCATGCATTCTGCATCCTTGTTTTCGACGTCATGCGCGTAGAATTGCGTAATGTTTCACTGACGGGATGGTTGCCACCCTGGTTGCCACCATACCCGACATAGTTTGAGAAATCTTATTTTTGTGATACCTATCTCAAAAGTGCCCTTTTCATCACGCTGTGTGTAAAGTGACATTTTACGTACGCTCTGCGTGCGCAAAACCCCACTTCCCACACATTGTGATGAAAAATAGGATTCGTACTCGCGGGAAAAGTGTTTTTAACTCGTGGGATTATATCACTCGCCTTCGGCTCGTGCTATCCACCTCCCACGAGCCCAAAAACACTTTCCCGCAATCGTATCGAAATATACTATTTCGAAACGGTGTGTGTAAAGCGGTTGTTTTTCGTACGGCGTGCGTAAAGTTCACGAGCGTGAGCTTTACGAATCGCGAAAATCTTCGCTTTACGCAAAATTCACTTTACGCACGTGTGCATACAAACAAACACATTACCCCCACTACCGTTCCGAACAATGAACTCGGCAGGTACTGCAAAACAGAATGTTTTTTACGTGCATGCGAAAAAGTGGAACTTTACGCACTAGTAACACAATATACTATTATGCCACTCATGCCTGAAACCGGCTGGATTACACATAGGCTTCGTGACATAAAATTTTGTTCAGTACTTGTGGGGAAATTTCGTCCTTAACGTGTGTGGTTACATCACTCGCGTTCGGCTCATGCTGTAAACCCCACACACGTTAAAGACGAAATTGCCCCACACGTGCTGAAATATACTATTTTATGACACTAGAGACGAAAACTGCATTGATAGAAAAAATCTCTGACACGACAGAAGTGGTTTCTTGAGACAAGGGAATGGGGTTTTGACCATGAATCTCTTGATACAAGAGATTCTTAGTTTTACCTAATTGAAGTATATTCTGAGAGGAAGATGTGTGCCCTCAGGACCGACTTACTTGATTGGAAACCCTATCACCTCTGTCGAAAATCATGAAAAACAAAATTATCTATAGCGAAAAGTACGAATTCTTCACACAAGAGAATAGAAACTTCATCAGATTGATATTAAATGTAAGCAAGATTACTTTCCGCCAAGAGAATATGGGCATGATAGCAAGACCATGAATAGTTCAATCTAATAGCAATGATAATAAATAAAATCGATATCCTTTTCAATCACGAATAATTATATTAGTCTAGAACGCATCAACGTGATTGTTTCAATTATGTTAATGATTCGCCTCACTACATTCCGGTATTCTTTGCGAGAAGGAATAATTCTCATTATCAAAAGGGTCTCTTCATTGGAATATTCTTATCTATTAAAGTGAAATAAAGAAGTGATAGTGCAAAATACATCAAAGACTAGTCTCAAGAGAATGATCACTGGATCCAATGTGAAGATTGCTGAGCACGGTAAGTTGAAATTTTCTCATCAGAGTTTTTAGATTTCGGAGGATACTTCACCGTGGGAAGTACAATGTGATATGCAAACAAACGCAAGTCAAATATTTTTATAGAGAACATTCTTGAATTTCATGCAATCGACAGCATGTTAAGTTCAGTATTTTTTCAGCCCTGTGATCGAAATCGTATTCTCTGGCATCAAGAACGCGACTATTCAGTTGTAATCCCAGTTCTTTTCATATATTCAAGAGAATGTTTGTACGGAATAAATTGAATTTGGGGTGGGTTTTTCAAATTTTTTTCATAAAATTGTTAATGATGAATCAAAAAACACGATTTTATGAGTTAATGGATATGATATCTAATTTTACATTGTACGGTATCAAGAACATATGTTGCTTGGTACAGTAGATGTCATAACATCATAGGACAGAAATATGAGTGACGGTAAGAATTAACGATAAATCAATGAAAAAATCACGGAGTTTAGTTATAAATTATTGTCTATAAGATTAGAAAGCATTGACTCGTTGGATCCCGAATTTCGGTGATTTTACAAATGCCATCGGTAATTATTCGATTCCCTGACAATTTTGGGAGAATATGTGGCTAGTTTTGTAGAATATTTGGTGACTTTATTCTAAGAGCCTAGGTTTTCGTGCCATACTCCAGCCAGTTTGGAGCGAGATTCGGAACTCTTGTTCTGGAATAGAGATAACTGTCAATCTCTTGTCCCAACAACATGTACTATTGATGTTTACCCCTAGGTTTTTCCATCAACCGTTTCTAGAACTAAGTTAGAGTCTTTTTTTCTTTGATACAACACATTATCATTCTTGATTTCTGCTATGCTAAATTACAAGAATTTTTGAATGGATATATTGGTAGGAAACAAATATTTGAAAATCATCAACGGAACTATGGATTTCTCTTTTTAAGTAACTCGTCGTTAAGGGAATTTTCATTCCAAAAAATCTAATTAGAGATTATCTGTAAATAGATTAGCAAGATAGAGTAATGCCTGACGTTGAATCAGAGCAACTCTAGACTCCAGGGTGTGGAGCTCGCGTAGGATACTTTGAATCACAAAATGATTCGATTAATTCATTTCACAAAGCCCTTTCTATGCTCTCTGAAGTAAAACATGACATGGAGAAAAAATGCGACACATAGTGGCGTATTCGAGTACTAGTAATGTCTTATCATCAAATTAAAGTTTCATTCTCTCAAGTATTCAATGCGTGGGTTGGAAATGTTGATTCTCTTGTTTCAAGAGAATATGGCTCTGAAAGTCTCTTGTACAGTCGTCCAAGCCCTGAGATAAAGCGCAAAGATTCCCCGAGCTGTTTTGCTTTTCATGAATATAGAAGACGAACTTTTCCTATTGACGTGGATACGTCTATGTTTCCGTTTTCGCTATGGGGGGTCATTTTGTGAAATTGAGTTCATGCCTTAGTGCCATCTATCGCAATTCTAGAACATCACCGGTCGGTAACATACGGATTGCTGGTTTTATTTGTAATGAATGAAATTTGTGGATCCGTCTTGACATTCGCAAGGATGTGTGTATGCTGCTATATATATTCACCCAGGAGTATCACTTGAAAATATTCAAATGTTTTTATTTCGATCGCTGCTTGAATATACTGATTCTCTCAAGAAACTCATCCCAACAATGGAACCGGATAAAAAAAAACACCAATCATGCTATGCGGAGATTTCAATCACGATTTTTCTCAAAACCCAAAACTCCTCGAATTCATGGAAACTGAATTTGATTTACAGCTCTGCCAAACTTCCCCAACAACATTGGGAAATACTCGTTTAGATTTAACTTTTGTTCGTAATATCGATATTAATACATTTCGCTGTTTCATATTTTTCGTACCATCGACCAATATTTAATAAACTGACGTTAAAATATTAGAATCTATGTAAAATATATACGAAAAAAATTATGATGTTCAGTAGACGTATCCACGTAATAAAAGTACAGCTGTATCAAAGATACAGCCGCCTATGATTTTTTCTCGAAAAAAAATTTCTCTCTGTAATGGAAACTCCAAATTGAAAAAAAATGGTCAACTCGGCCAGGAAATTAGGAAATTCTCAAAATGCAATTATCTCCATTCAAAACAGTCCGAATGCATCAACTTCGAAGAGATTTTGGTGACTTGGTGCCAATGGGGCCCCGTTAAGCCCATGATCATTATACTGTATACGTAGTTTGAATGAATTTCTTTACAGTAGACGTAGGAAAACGGCAAGTTTATTCGGTCTATATGACACAAACAGAGTTCAAGTATCATGATTCAGAATTAACTAACATTTTCTCCATTGAATTGATCAAACTACACAGTAGAACATAACATCTGCGAGGAAGAAAAGTGAAATTAACATTCGTGAAAAAATGGAATGGAAAATAGTAGCACGTTCAATAAAAAGATCCAATCAATAATTTTATTGTTCTGATGGCGATTCCTACATTAAAAATCGAGTGAAAGCAATATCCTCGTCTTCCCCACTAGAAATATTCGATGAAAAATGAGAAGATGTCGACGAAAATCTCTTGGAAGTTGATGCATTCGGATTGTATTGAATGGAGATAATTGCATTTTGAGAATTTCCTAATTTCCTGACCGAGTTGACCATTTTTTTGCAATTTGGAGTTTCCATTACAGAGAGAAATTTTTGTTCGAAAAATAGGAAAAGTTCGTCTTCTATATCCATGAAAAGAAAAACAGCTTGGGGAATCTTCGCGTTTTATCTCAGGGTTTGGACGACAATACAAGAGACTTTCAGAGCCATATTCTCTTGAAACAAGAGAATCAACATTTCCACCCCACGCATTGAATACTTGAGAGAATGAAACTTTAATTTGATGATAAGACATTACTAGTACTCGAATACGCCACTATGTGTCGCATTTTTTCTCCATGTCATTATTTACTTTAGAGCATAGAAAGGGCTCTGTGAAATGAATTAATCGAATCATTTTGTGATTCAAAGTATCCTACGCGAGCTCTCCACTCTGGAGTCTAGAGTTGCACTGATTCAACATCAGGCATTACTCTATCTCGCTAATCTATTTAGAGATAATCTCTAATTAGATTTTTTGGAATGAAAATTCCCTTAACGACGAGTCACTTGAAAAGAAAAATTCATAGTTCCGTTGATGATTTTCAAATATTTATTTCCTGCCAATATATCCATTCAAAAATTCTTGTAATTTAGCATAGCAGAAATCAAGAATGATAATGTGTTGTATCAAAGAAAAAAAGACTCTAACTTAGTTCTAGAAACGGTTGATGGAAAAACCTAGGGGTAAACATCAATAGTACATGTTGTTGGGACAAGAGATTGACAGTTATCTCTATTCCAGAACAAGAGTTCCGAGTCTCGCTCCAAACTGGCTGGAGTATGGCACGAAAACCTAGGCTGATAGAATAAAGTCACCAAATATTCTACAAAACTAGCCACATATTCTCCTAAAATTGTCAGGGAATCGAATAATTACCGATGGCATTTGTAAAATCACCGAAATTTCTGCATCCAACGAGTCAATGCTTTCTAATCTTATAGACAATAATTTATAACTAAAGTCCGTGATTTTTCATTGATTTATCGTTAATTCTTACCGTCCCTCATATTTCTGTCCTATGATGTTATGACATCTACGGTATCTCAACATATGTTCTTGATACCGTACAATGTAAAATTAGATATCATATCCATTAACTCATAAAATCGTGTTTTTTGATTCATCATTAACAATTTTATGATAAAAATTTGAAAAACCCGCCCCAAATTCAATTTGTTCCGTACAAACATTCTCTTGAAAAAGAACTGGGATTACAACTGAATAGTCGCGTTCTTGATACCAGAGAATACGATTTCGATCACAGGGCTGAAAATTTACTGAACTCAACATGCTGTCGATTGCATGAAATTCAGAAATGTTCTCTATAAAAATATTTGACTTGCGTTTGTTTGCATATCACATTGTACTTCCCACGGTGAAGTATCCTGCGAAATATAAGAACTCTGATGAGAAAATTTCTACTTACCGTGCTCAGCAATCTCGACATTGGTGCCAGTGATCATTCTCTTGAGACAAGTATTCCTGATATGTGATAAGTCAGGTTCATACTTCGATAAAGTGCGTCCGTTACTTTGCTTGAAAAACATCATTTTGCAATTACATGTTGCACAACATTCGTTGTATGCTGCATACGGATCATAAAAATTCATCACTTTCTACGCGAATTCTACCTTTATTGGATTGAAAAGAATGGATTTTTGGGGAGAGTTGAACGAAGTTCTTAGATTCAAGTAATGAGATTTTGTTGCGGTAGCGAACGTCCTTCACTCAAAGATAAAATTTTGTCACGAATATACCAACACCTCTTTCGAGAGAATAGTAGAACAGGTTGAACAAGCATCCTATTCTTGCCAGCGAGTCTGATCTAATATGGAAAGCATTATGATGCACGCGAAACTTCCTGCTCTTTCCGTCCAATATTTAATACTTTATGCCAAGTTCCCCTATTTCTTTGATCCAAAGTCATGAAGAATTCATTCAGTTAAAACGGCGCGAATGATGTAGTTTCTTGAGCCAAGAACTTGTACTCTACGTGTCAGAGATTTTTTCTATCAGTGTGGTGGGCCCACTCCAAATTTTGGAGTCACTCAGTAAATTGTGTCATTCGGTAAATTTTCATCTGCTTTCCTTCACTAAGTGGTGACTTCCGTGATTTGAAAAATGAATTGGTAGGAACTGTAGAATGTCGATTACTCAAATATCGCCGGCGATCGCCACTAACTGCACGCACATGGAGTATCGCGTGGAGTGTGAAGCTCCTTGTGAAAATTTCAACGGATTGGCACCCCAATTTTTGAATGGTCGAGAGCGTCACTTTGTAGCGTCACTTTGTAGAACGCCACCTAGTATTTTCTAACTGGCTCCCTCGAATGATAGATGTGTTACATTTCTATTATTAGCGTAACCACTGATAGGTCCCCGCATTGGAGGGTAGCACACTAATTTTTGGAGGAACCTTTCACGAAATTGTCGTGTATTTTTCTCTCCGTAGCAATATTACTTACACGGAGAGAAATATTCAATAAAAATTACGTATCTTTTCCATAATTCCGGAGCGAAATGTGGTTGTAGGAAATTTTATGGAATTGTCACGCAATTTTTCCAGAGCGTTCCATAATTTTTATCTGAATCTTCTGTGAAAAATTACGATAGCATCATTTAAATTTTCTGATTCGATTCCGTATTCGGCAAGAGAATTGTGAGTTCCGTAATTTTTACCAAACATTTCTCTCCATGTACACACACCTTTAAATTGTTAATGGTGAGGGAAGTCAACATCCTTGCATGGCTCCATAAATTGATGAAAATTTCAAAATTCGTGTTATGATCTTGGAAGAGGTAAATAAAATAAAAATTACTTCAAAAAGGTAAATGGTTCAACTATATTTTTTATCTTTATAGCACATACCAATACCTAAGTAGTCATAGTATAAAAATACACCTTAAATACCTATAGTGAGAATCTTTGCACGTTATGAATGAAGCAACGACCTCCCAAATCGACAAAAATGAATCCGAAATTGTTTACTACATGTATATAAAAAAGGAAAAGTACGTCGTCGCAATTGTTCTGTCTTTCATATTTATTTCGATAAAATAGAAGACGATGTTTCACTCATCATAAAAAAATAATCATTGTTGAATTGAGCAAATGACAATAGTGTCAATATAACAATATATTTAGTTCATGATGATAGTTAATGGAATTGACAATTGGTCCCATCTGTCATGAGATGTAGTGATTATAATCATTGAGTGAGTTTGCAATGGCACCCTGAGTTGAAGAAGCACGGCTAAGAATAAATTTTTGAACAAATTCAGTGAATCTAGTACCTTCACTCACAATTCTTATGAGTGTGATACTCTAGACGGATCTTTGTTAATGGTCAATCTAGTCGTTGAATTAACTCGATAAGCATTACCCTTGACTATCTCAGAAGGATGTCTGTGAGCACTTGTCAACGCCTTTTTCGAGGGTTTTGTGATCTGTGTGGATGACAAACCACTAACAGGATATTTAGTTTTACTACTAGTGCAACTATTACTCGTGCTTCTTGTGCTCTTTGTTACACCTGATCCGGACGCATTGGCCTCATCAGCTGGATGTTTTGGCATGACAAATGCCTTTGTCTGTTTCAACAGATAACGATCATTGCAGAGGGCTGAGATGAGGGGCAGATCCAGATTTTTACTCTTCTCGCGAAGACTTCGAATGTCAAGCATCACTTCCTTGTCGTCCTGCTCAGGTTCAGTGGTTGTGCTGCTTGGCTTTGACTGGGTGGATAGCGAAGGCAGAGGATAATTCTTTTCCAGACTCTGTAAGAACGAAAAATTGACGATTTGAGATTGATCCAGTTTTTGAGGACTAGCGAGCGGGCGCTTCGCCCCTACATCACCCCTATGCGACCCACATTCCGTGCCTTGTGACCCTTGGTTTGAAGTATTTTAGTTTGGTCCAATATATTCACTGAAATTTTGTGAAAAATATAAAAAGGGTCCAACTTTGAAAACGACTCGTCTCAATTTTCTATCGCCAGGAGTCGATTTGGATTTTTATAATATAGAGAGATTTTTCACTTATTCATTTTTATAATGCATTTGGATGTAAGAAATTTAACCCCAGATTAGTCACCCTATGAGGGAAACCCCGCCGCGCGTCGTTTTTCTCCAACTAGATTAGTACGCGCGCTCTGCGCGCGTATGTCCTACTCCATGGGGCTTGATGTATGTCAATTTTTATGAATAGTCTTATATTAGATTTCAGAAGTGAATATCAAGTTTTCTGAAGGAAAAGTTTCAGGAATGTATTTTATTTTTTTTATATGTAATACCCAGTATATGGGTTTTTTCAAATATATATTTTGCGTTCTACTTTTGTTATATATATGCAGTGTGACGTTTTTTGAAGCCAATCTATACAGCGTATTGTGTCATTAGATTTTGTATAAATGATGATAATATACATTAAAGATATTCCGATGATACTATATTATATTATATTCTATGCTATCCTATATTATATATGGGGTATTCCATGTGAACTCACCCAGGTTAAAACCCTCATCATCGTCAATCATATTGCCGATTTTTCTTGTGGTTGTATGTGGAAAAATATGACTTCTCAAATTTTTTCAGATTTTTTGAGGCATCCTGTGGACAGCCATGTTTTTTGCAAGTTTTATCTTCAAATGCCTGTAACTTCCGTAAAAATTAACCAATTTGATTTTTTTTTACAAAATGTGCGTCTTCGAACACACTTTCCATATAAAAATATGCCAATTTTTTTCAATTCGTTCTTCCATCGATTTCCTCAGAAAAACCTCAAAAAACTTCAAAAAACGAGTCGTTTCCAAAGTTGGACCCTTTTTATATTTTTCAAAAAATTTCAGTGAATATATTGGACCAAAACAAAATTTTTCACCAAAAGCCAAAGTGGGCTTCCCATTTCGTGGCCGTCATTTCCAATTTGAATATATGAATCCGGGATGAAAAATTTCGAAAATTTCAAAATTCTTTTCACATTTGAACGCAGAAGCATTATTTGAATGTACCGCCTGAAGAATCACTGCATTATATTCAAATCTGGAACAATTTGATGATTTTTTTGAAAATTCGTTAACAATAAATCTTTCCGAGTGGTGTGTTCTAATAGAGATCCCACTTTGGCCTTTGGTAAAAAAATTTATTTTGGTCCAATATATTCACTGAAATTTTTTGAGAAATATAAAAAGGGTCCAACTTTGAAAACGACTCGTTTTTTGAAGTTTTTCTGAGGAAATCGATGGAAGAACGAATTGAAAAGAATTGGCATATTTTTATATGGAAAGTGTGCTCGAAGACGCACATTTTGTAACAAAAAAAACTCAAATCGGTTGATTTTTACTGAAGTTACAGGCATTTGAATATAAAACTTGCAAAAAAACATGGTTGCCCCCAGAATGCCTCAAAAAATCTGAAAAAATTTGACAAGTCACATTTTTCCATATACAACCACAGGAAAAATCGGCAATATGATTGGCGATGGTGAGGGTTTTGACCTGGGTGAGTTCACATGGAATACCCCATATACTATCTATAATATACAATATATAATAGAGTACTATATGCATCATAAAATATAATGTACATAATAAAAAAATAATAATAAGCTGATAATAATAATAACATACATTGAGTATACGATATTGTGCTATATTACATATACCATTATATATGCATAATGTATTGTATATGATACATTGTACGATGTATTCTAATTTAGTATAGAATATAATATAATAAAGTATTATCGTAATATCTTTAAGTTATGCCATCATTATTAATGAAAAATCTTATGACACAATATGCCAAATAGATTGGCTTCAAAAACCGTTACACTGGATTTTTTATTAAAGGATTGCAATTGACTAGCTAACCGCAGAAACTGGAAAAAAATTGACTTTGTCAATTGAAGTGTGTACAAAATTATAGTAGTTTTTAGAACAATATATTTCCCAAAATTCCGAAAGAAAACAAATTATTTCGGACAGATAAATTTTGTTCTCCCATGTTAAATGAGATTACCCATGACGCGACGTTGCCGGAAACTCACTAAACGCACGGGGGTAGTATAAAGTGAATTCGGCAACGCTAAAGCCTAAATAACACTGCGGGGAATCCCCGCGGAGGTGACAAAATTCGCAGGGTCGCGTTTGGTCACTAGACTAGGGTTAATATATTTGAAATTTGGATAAAGAAAAGGGAACTTCTACAAGTGAAAATGATGATGGAGCAACGCGCGCATCCGTTCCAGTCAATTTGAATAGGTGAGAAACTGTACACGAAGAGAAATATTCAATACAAATTACGTATTTTTTCCGTAATTCCGGAGCGCAAGGTTGTAGAAAATTTTACGGAACTGTAACATAATTTTGACCTAAAATCACGGAATTTGTCCAGAGCGTTCTGTAATTTTTATCTGAATCTCCTGTGAAAAATTACGATACCGTCACCTGAAATTTCCGAGTCGATTCCGTAATCGGTGAGCGAACTGTGAGTTCCATCATTTTTACTGATTTCTTTCCGTGTGAAAGCTCTAGAACTATATAGATCAATAGACTTTCGTCTCAATTTTAGCTACTGTACCTGGATTTCATAAGGAGGCGGTGGAGGTGGGGGTGGAAGACGTCGGGTGTGTTTCGGCTGAATCAGCATTTTATTCGGTGTCTCAAAGCACTTGAGAATATTCTCATCGCTCCGCGTCCTCGAGAATGCCTGATTATAAGGATGTGCAGGTACAGCCGGGGGTTCCCTTCTCAAACTGTGACTACCGATCGACGACGAACAAGTCGCCCCGCTGTACAAAGAGCTCGTGCTTGCTGCATAATGACTGCTCAAATTACCGTGAATCGGGTAATTATTCAGACTCGTGTCACTCAGATTCAAATTCGAGGCGTACTTCGATGTTGACGAGAAGGAAGATCCAGCGAGATACGGAGTGCTTCTGTACACCACCGAGGACTTATTATTGAAAGCTGGATAAGGCGGTGGTGGATAGGCAGCGGTAGCCAATCCCGAGAGCAAAGAACCTTGCTTGGCGTCGATGTACTCTTGTTTAGAGACAGCAGGATCCTTCAGCGGAAACATTACGTAGTCAACGTCTGAGTACAACTGCTGTCTATACTGCTCTATTTGGGACCTTGCGACTTGACTAGTGTAGACTGTCGTTAGGTTTCCAGTGCTGGAAACTGGTGGTGGTGGTAGTGGTGGTGGAGGTGGTGGAGCAGTTGAATTTCCTGGCCCAACACCTCTGGAAGCGTGAACGTCCAGGTAATTATTTGGACCAACTACTAGGGCAGCGACTGGTGCGTGCACAGGTGTTGGCTTCATTTTGTCACCGGGATATGTTGGGGGTTGTATTCTAGGGGGAGGTTTTGGTGCTAGAGTTGAGGGGATTTGATTTGTTAATGCAGATGTTTTGAGATTTGCTAGTCTAGCCATTATTTCGTCCTCGCTCTCTGGGTATAAGGTTGTGATCGCTTTTCGTCTTTCTGCTGTCATTTCTGGGTAGGGGGGAGGGGGAGGGGGTTCGCGGGGGGTTATTGCGTCGTTTCTAGGAGGAGTTGGCGGTGGAATTTGTATTATTTCTCTGGGAGAGGTGTATGGGGGAGGGGGAGGCGGGGGTTCGCTTCTTCTAGGGGGTAGGGGAATGAAATCAGCCCTGGGGGCGTTGTAAGGCGGTGGCGGTGGTGGCTCCCTCTCGGCGAGCCTTTCGGGGATGATTTTACCAAGCCTCGAGGCCTCCAGAGCGTAACCCATTGTTGAAGGATAGGGGGGCGGAGGTGGCAGTTTTCGCTCGTTGCTGTCTATCCTAGGGGGAGGGGGAGGAGGTGGCATTGTTACGTAATCGCAATCCGAGTCCATGGAGGCACTGATTGTTTTTCGAGGCGGGTAGCGACCGACGATTAAGTCTGAAAGTTCGTCGGCTGAGAGGCGGGGACCAATGTTCGAGGGGTCGCTTCCATCGCCTCGGAAACTACCTGTGCTGAGAATGCTGTTACTGCGGGATCGAGTGTCCTCGATACCGTTCATGTTGGCGGATGAGGTTGTCTCGCGGACGTTGTCGTCGTCACCCTTGCAGATACTGTAGATTGGCTCTTGGTCTTCGGGACTTGTGTCGGTGTAGACGTCACTGGTTTCGGAACGTAGACCACTGTGAATTGTGTAGAAGCCGGAGGTGACGGAGACCTCGTCCGTTGTTGATTGGATAGAGCATTCCAGGATTTCGGAGGGTGGGTAGAGCTCGGTTATTCGTTCGTCTTGAATCGCCGAGCTGCGGAGGGTGTAGATGCCGCTGGTCTCGCTCACGATGTCAACGCTTGTCGTCCCGTCGTCCACGGAGGTGTTATCTGAGGAGAACAGTGGGGGTCAGAATTTTTTTAGATGCTTGAGGACGATGACGGTATCTAATGTACTATTGTTTGGGCCATAATACCGTCGTACATAAGGGGGACGCCAGTACCTTGTTTACAAATTTCAGGCAGATATTAGAATAGAAAATCGGAAATTCAATGATACAAAAATTACTAAATTCCGATAATAGACTTTCAAATGGTGAACATTAGAATTTTTCAATACTTCAACCAATTACATAGCCATTGACTACTACCATAATTGGAAATGATGGCGGAGTTGTTAATGGGACTTGACATGATGGTTAATATCGCTCTTCATGTTGATAAAATTATCGGTAGATGGCTACAATGAATATTGCTCAAACTATCACACATAATGATGCTCCAACCATCGCGGATAATGTCGCTAAAATCGTCGCAGTAAATATCGCCATAATTGTCGTACCATCAGCATTTTCAATCATGACAGCATGGCGGAAAACTGCCATGATGTTATTGGATAAATCATTGAAAAATTTTAACGCTCACTATTCAAAAATTTATTATCGTAATTTCATAATTTTTATGCGATTGAATTACGGATTTCCCATTCTATATTTCCTCACAATTTGTAAACAACGTGCTAACGTCACCCTGCATATATGCGTATTATGGAGGAGGGGTGTTGTATACTATCCTTTCGGTCTCAATGTTTTGACATGGGGAGCATGTCTAAAAAATTTCGTCAAAAAAACTTTGTCAAAAAAACCTGGTTAAATCAACTTTAGGAAAGTGAATTTTAGGTTAATTCAACTTCGTCAAATTGAACTTTCACTAATGAAATGTGTTAGGCTTAGGATTATTAATAACAATTCAAGAGCTCACGAGGTTAGCTTAGCTTCATTTAATGTTTCATACAGGGTGTCCCACGACCGATCCTTTTCCTTTGAGCGTAGTGAAGAGGATGCTTTTTGAAGTGGAAAGTTCCCTTTCCACTTTTGGATCTAAACACTTTCTTTTGGTCCGTCCTTTTTTTCTCTTGATCTGTTACTACTAATTTCAGGGATGAATGTTTGTGGGCGTCCGCATGAAAAGGGACCACTTTGTCGATTCTATTTTCCGAGATATTCACGTTTTTCTCTTGCCAACTCCCATTTAAACCCATGTTAAATTATTTTTTCGATCGTCTATAGCGTCGTCACTCTTTACGCTATCAAGTTCATTTTTAGCTCTAAATTTGCAGAATCAGATCAAGATTATCGGCATATACATAACTCCAATAGTGCCAAAGTGCACCCTTTTCATGCGGACGTCCACATTTATTTTATACAATTTTTCAAATTTTTTTTTCAGTAGGTTTGATGTGCACATATGCAGCCATCTACGGTCACACTCCCCCCTTCTTGTCCTATCGCGCCCAAAATCATTTTCCAAAAAGCGGAAAAAAAGTGATCAGGTCCAAAAGTAGAAGGGGAACTATCCACTTCAAAAAGCATCCCCTTCAATAGCCTCGAAGGAAGAGGATCGATCATGGGAAATCCGGTATAGAAACATTGAGAGGTCCATATCTCAAAAACGCCCATCAAAAACGACTCGTTGAGACGCACTCCCCCTTTTCTTTTCGAAATCGTTTGCCAGAAGTTTGAAATAAAACTTCCCATTCATGACCCCTGTCAGAATGACTGAAGATGTCAACTTTAAGGTTTCAATTCTCACGAAATCTCATCTTCAAGCGTTTTACCATTATAACTAGATCTACATAAAATTTTGACCCTGATAAAACGGTAAAGACTCAACTCCTATCTCATGATCATCATCCTCTGCATTTGGACCTAATATTACAGAAAGATGAACGTTCATCAGTCAGAGTAAAGTTTAAAGGCACCATAAAACTACTTACCTTGAAATTTCCCAGCCTTTTTACACCGATCATAAATAGCTCCTGGAAAACTAGCAGCTTCCGAGGAAACAACGGAGTTCTGAGCGGTGTGCGAGTATCCCAGCTCGAGGCTAGAACTCGCTGATGTTCTTCGATGTCGATGAACGCTGGATCCCACGTGGGGATTAACAACAACGACTGTACTGCAACTGCTGCTGCACTGAGAGCCCTCCGTTCCAACGGTCAGAGTGGGATTGCTGGGGACGGGTCTTCCAGGAGACCCATTACCATCAACGTCTTTGAAAAGAATGAATGGTTAGAAAATGAAGAATCCTATTTCGTTTTTGCTTGTGGCGGTTATGATGGAGAATATGGTTTTGTAAACTATGTGAGAAGAGGTAATAAGTTCTGTTCGCGATATGTTAAAAAAAGTAAGAAGTTACCATCATGCATAGAAATTGGAGACGCTGCCCTGGAGTGTGTCTGTGATGGATTAGGCGTCTCTGCGAGTCTCGCAAGGCACTCAGTCGATGCTGGCGCTGTATCAGGCTCATCCTCACTGTGCACTCGATCACTAACAATACCGGAAGTTGTATTTGACGATGTCGTAGATATAACGGATATCCTTTGATCCCCCCTTGTACCCCTACCAGTCATACTTAATTTACACCTCGCTGGATACATGTAACAATCCCGCAGTACTTTTCTCTCCTCTTCCTCGCGTTTACGTGCCTCCGTAACTCTAGGTGCTATTGCCATGGAGAATTGATGTGTATCGCGACACAAACCAAGTAGTAACTTACTCTTATCATCGCAACCACTGTACAATGTCAATTTGTCGGGCTGATCGACCGCGCGTATTTCAAATTTTTTACGATCGAAGCACAATTTACCAATGTTATTCCACGCAAATACACGGGGAGTCTCCTCCTCAGTGTAAACACGCACACCACGTGCACATATTGCTAGGAGAATACGTCCGGGTCCTGGCTCGTTTTTCGTACGTCTGAGACGATAGAGGTGAGCGTTGAGCGGCGCCTCCAGGAGAATCGCCTCGCGAATGTACTGGAGTTCTGCCTCCTCGCGTGACAAGCCACGATTGTCGCGGTGTTGTGACGCGAGGACGCCGAGGACATTCGCCTCGACGCACATGTGAGGGGGTAGGTAATCGGTGGATTTACAGTAACCACCAACTGCGTGGGGGCGGTGGCGCTCCTCGGCAAAGTCACCCAGGTCTGCTTGGAGGGCAAGACCTGCGAGGGCCAACAGGGGCGCCACAATACCTGGTGCGTGGAGGGGGTGGTGCGGGTGGAGGCTGTCGACACCTCCTCCGTGACGGACCACATTGTCACGGAGTTGGAGGTAGTAGTGATGCCTGGTTGTTTCATCGCTAGAATTTTATCATTTTTATTTATTATTGAATTTGTTCAGGAAAGAGGGGGGGGGGGTAGGGTGTTCCGTAGCATGTGACTAAAGTGCCGGGATCGGGAGTAATGATTGCTTTACTCGGAGAGAAAAGTTGGATGAAAATTAAGTAGAACATCGTGTCAAATTTTACTGCACGCTGACAAAAAAAGTTATTTTTGCCAAATATCCAGTTACTTGAGAGAAGTATTTATTTTTTCAATACTGTATTTCTCCAGTGGAGTCATTCACAGGCAATTCTCATTAGGTTTCAATTATCTCTCTATATTATGAAAATCCAAATCGATTTTTGATGATGAAAATTTGGTACTTGAAATTAAGACTCCAAAATTAAGGGTCACAAGGGTCATGAGGGTCAGAACAAGGTCGCGACGGTCAGAATAGGAGTCACGAGAGTTAGATTAAGGGTCTAAATAAAGGTCACAAGTATAAGGATCATGGAGGCCATATGGAGGTCATATGGGGGTCATATAGGGTCATATAGGAGCTGGCGAGCGCAGCGAGCAGGGGGCTTAGCCCCCTAGTGTCAATTATATTGATCTAGAAGATGATCATGTTAGTTAGGATCTTGAGTGAACTTCCTCAATAATTATCAACATTACTGAATTAGTCGAAATTCTTCACTCTAGAAAATGAGAAATTTAGGAAAAATCATTAGAGGAGTTCATCCAAGGTCATGTGGATCATAGTCATCCTCTAGAGCGACATGATTGTTATAATTGCAACCTAGTCAGGCTCGCCTGGGAATGGCTCGACTGAAGAAATACGATTTTGAAAAAATAAATGCTTCTCTCAAGTAAATGAATATTTGGCAAAAATAATTTTTTTCTCAGTGTACGAAAGGTAATCGTAATTAGGGAAAACATTCCCTATTCGACAATGGATTAGTATGGTTTATGGATTTTCCAACTATCCCACGATTCACATCCTGAATTAATTAAATAACATGGAAATGAACAACAGCATGAATTTGCTGATAAAATTACACAAATAACTGATGTTTGTTAATCTTCATTGAGATATGTAAATAAAAAATGTAATGGAAATTTGGAATTGTAGACAATCTACTAAAATCAAATCGAGAACAACTTGAATAATTAATTTTTTTGGATGTACGAGAGATGGTGATCAGTTGAATGAAAATGGCACTGATCTTTAAAATGGAATAGGCCCAAAAGATAATACTGATTACGAAAAGATAAGGTTTACCTTAAAAGTAAGGGGGTATCGACGTAGTATCGAACCCTAAAATAAAGTACAAAGGCTGGTCGTCCACTGCTATCGAGGCCCTACAATATAAAATTAGATTAATACCATAAATATTAACGAAAGAAACAACAATAATTTGCTTCCAACTTACGTAAGTGTGTGAGCTACGCCAATTTTTTGGTGCGTATTTACTGAGTTTACTCTCGGGATCCACGAAGAGATACTCGCCGTCTGCAAAGAGAAAAAAAAATAACAAATAAAAAGGAGATAATCAAAATGAGAAAATGATGGAGAAAGAAAAGAAGAAATTGAGGCACCTGTGTTACCCGGGAGGTAGATATATGCATAAGCCTCGCTATTACTGGGGAATGCAGACCCAAAGGGGTCCCAAAATCACGGCCCTTCGTATCCCCTCCACCCGATCATCGCTACCACTAATTCGAATTCTCAACGATGCACTCACACATGTTTGGGTTTATGGTAAAATAACTAGATCGTGACAAAAACGTGTAGGAAGTGAACGATCTCCATGGAACCCACGCGTTTCCCAGAATGAAACAATGGGGGAATAGACATAGTGTACTGGCAACGTGCCGTAACCGCAATTACTACCCGTAATGATCTCTTCTCTCCTCCTATACCTTCAGCCCGTCCCCTCTCAACGCGCTACTTTGATTGCTTGGAGGAAAGTACGCGGAATAGAGAAACGATGATCTCACATTAGCGAATTCAAGAGCCAACCGGTATCCAAGTCCACACGCATCTATCCTTAAATATTTGAAATATTTATACCACTTGAACTGCCTCAGGTAAGAGAATGAGTCGTCAATTAAGGAAATATTACGACTGATTTTATTTCGTGTAATTTTTTTATTTATTTTTCTCTTGTCCTAATAGAGGGTACAAATAGGAATTTCAAGGTCTAGGCCGTAAAGTATGATTTTAAGCGCAAGCTACACGCATGTAACCTTAAATATTTGGAAGATTTATACCACACGAATAGCCTCAGGTGCGAGAATGAGTGGTCAATTAAGTAAACATTAGAATTCATTTTATTTTGTGTATTTTTTTTCTCTTGACGGAATAGATGATGCAAATATAAATTTCAAGGTCTAGGCCGTAAAGTACGATTTTAAGCGCAAGAGTCTGTAAACTGATTCTTTTGACAGCAATATGAAAACTTGATTTTTGCCAATAAGAAAAATGTTAGAAAATTGTTTTGAGTATAAATTATTTTGTGAGAAACGGCAACTTCGCGTTAGTAAATTCAAGAGTCAACCGGTATCCAAGTCCACACGGATCTATCCTTAAATATTTGAAATATTTATACCACACGAATAGCCTCAGGTGGGAGAATCAGTGGTCAATTAAGGAAATATAAAAATTGATTTCACTACATGCAATTTTTATTTTTCTTTCGAAATTTTCCTCTTGTCGAAATGGCTGAAGGAAAGATAAATATCAAGATCCCAGCTGTGAAGCACAAGGTTAAGGCGTTGCATTCGTGAAAAAAAATGATGAAATTGTTTCGAAATTCTTATAGAAACTTCATCTTAGTTGTCAGATAACGCGTGAATTCTTTTCGAATTTTTCTAGGTTTCGTTTAAAAGTTATCAAGATCCAATTTCATTTCTTATACATGGCCCCTTAAGGCGATGTTTCAACTCAGGATGAAACCATATTATCATCTCAGATGGTAAGGCAGTTTCGTGCTAAAAATAAAGAACTCCATGAAAGCCATGAATTTCATCATTAACCTTTTTCAAACGCAATACCTTAAGCTCAAGCGTCCGTAAAGTGATTCTTTTGGATACAAATGGGTTTTCGTCCATAAAAAAAAGAACATGTAAAAATGGTATTGGGTATAATTATAATTATCATATTTCGAGGTAACAGGGAAGAGGTGTTGTTAGCGGGTATGTACAAGTTAGAAAAAAAAGATATTCAAAAAATTTTCGTTCCAGAGGCTTCGCCATCTCAGAATCGTCTTATTCCCCCTCTGTCGCAGTGTGGCGCGTTAAGCACCTCGGCTTTTGCGCCAACGTCCGGACTTGCTAGGCCCATTTTCCCCCACCTTCACTCGCCTTCAACCGCTCTCGGGCCTCACTTCTCCCCCTTCTCACTCTTCCCCCGCCCGTTGGCTCACATACTTCGGAACTCTCACCCTCCCACATTCCATTGGGGCCCCAAGAAGTCGGAGAGTCGACTGAAGTCAACGCGAGCACTCGTCCCCCTTGTACCATCCGATGGGTATTAAAGTGCAACAATGATGAAGAAAGAAGAAGTGGGAGGTGGAATACGAAGCACCCTATACAAATCACCGGGGCTACCGTCTTACCCGCGAGGCGTTTTCTCATTCTTATTCTTCCTCTTTTCACCTCCTCAAGTTCTTCCTCCAATATTCTTTTTTATTCTTATTCATTTTTTTATTTTTTCCACTACTCATCGACGCCCAATTCCCCCCCCCCCTCGGTCCCTTCCACCGTCCGAAGCTAATTGAAATTTTCCACTCGATATTTCAAAAGTATTTGATTTCATATTCTCTAAGAAATATTTGTTTACAATTTTTTTTTCAATTTCTCAAGTTTTGGTCTGAAGATTCTGATTGATGGTAAAGGGATTGATCGTGAAGGTCACGCATGAGAAGGCAGCTGGTATGAGGCCCCTCGAGGACCCCAAATAACTCCCGAGGGGCCCGTTTTTGAAAGACACGACACCACCGTTTTTCCCCTCTCTCTCTTTCACCCTCTCTTTCTCACTCTTGGATTCTTTTTCGCCTTTTTTTCTCTCCACAGAGCCGAAACCCATTGCACATTGGGAGGACGGGATGTGCCCCAGGACCCGACGATTTCTATTTTTAGCCCACCAGTTGCCTCATGCCACATAAGAGGAGAGATGGGACCCTCTTATATGATGGCTCTCACTAGGGCCCCCATTACTAACCCAACTTGTACACTATAATTCCATGATTTTTTTTTTCCAATGCCCCGGACTCCATACAAATTACTCATAAAAAAAGAAAGGAGAAGACGAATGAGTGGTTGATGAAAAAGGGATTGAAAACAGCTGCTTTTGAAGAAAATAATGGCGACAAAAATGGGCCTTGTGGAATTTCAAACGCCTATTCCCAATAATTCTGATCTCATACAAAGTTTGTACTTGAAATATTCGTTAAAAATTCCATACAAAGTACAGTGTAATATCCTATATACAGGACAAACGTGCCGCAAGGCTGCCGGCAGGAATGCAGGGGTGGAAGGGGGGGGAGGGGGACTGGTGGGGCCAGCAGAGGGGTGGGGAGAGGGACCGTCGTTGCAGCGTCGGCGATGCGAAGCGCGCGGTGTACAGTACGCCAACCGAGGAAGAGGAGGGAATGATGTTTGCTAGTGAGATGAAGAGAGAAGGGGGACAAGGGCCTGCTTGGGCATAACATCTCGAGAGCCACCAATGCGAGTGGTGGCGCACCAGGCGTGCCAGTAGCGGCGGACAACAGTGGAACCAGTTGGAGATTCAAGCCAACCGGCCTCTTACCCATTCACGTACCAGCGGAAAATGAGTGTTCAATGATTTGAAATTGTGAGGACCAGTCCATCTTTTAAATGGAGTTGAAAATAATTTTTTTTTTCGCGGGGAGAACTCACCTGAGAGTATTGCCAGGCCGAACAATTCGCAGTCTCGCATACCCTGTTGTCCTAGGATTATACATGTTTGGGCGTACACTTCCTTTACTCGTGATTTTGACTGCAAAAAAAAATATTTTTACTTTTATGGAGATTTTTAGGATTGTTAGAAGATAATGGGAACTTCCAGGGAACTTTTAATTTTGAAATGATACGTTTTTTCTCAATTCAATGAATTTTTCAGTTTTTTTAAAGAATAAGTGTTGAATTAATTTTGCATATTTTGATTGCAAATAATAACTAAAATCGGAGTGTTTTTTTTTCAATAAAGGAAAAAATATCTAGAAATTTTGAAAAGAATATTAGACACATTATTTAGAAAAGAAAATTAGACACTGAATTTTTCTGAAATCCCCGCCTCCCTTCATTTTGATTGAAAATTTGGCAACAGAAATGAGAAAAAAAGATGATAATGAATTGGAAATTATTATTTTGCAAGCGGACACTTTGAATCACCAAATTTTGATGAAATTACTCGTGAAAATATTTAAGAAAAGGGTAATTTGACAATTTAAAAATGACGAGAGCCCTCAATTTAAGTGAATTTATCGTATCTCGTTTTCTGACATTGCCGACTACGTCTGCAGCTGCGCTTGGCATTCCACGGGCGCGCGCGCTCCTCGTCTGTCCTGAGGACACACGATGCACCGCAAATCTCTCTAAGACCTGGCCCATAAAACATCCCAACTTCTACCCAACAACAAACCTGCTGTCTCTCGATTTACAACCGATCCAATCTCTATTCTTCCTTTATCTCCTCTATTTTCCATACTCACATCTTTCGACCGTTGATTTATCTTTTGTGTATCACAAGTCCATTTTGGTTGGAAGAAGGGGGATAGGATTTTTGTTTTTTATTTTTTTAGGAGAAGGGGGGGGAGGGAAGAAAAAAAGGCAGGTGCAACGGGGGAGAAAGAAATCATGTAAATACTGACCTCGACGACGAAGTAAAGGGGATCACCGGGGAGGGCGTGAACGGCGAGATAGCGGCTAGCGGACACCAGGGGTTGAAGGCAGGACCGCGCAGCCGTGACACCGCTACCACGCATGCTGCATGCTTCATGTCGTCGCCGCTACGCCCAGCGTTCTCACTGAAAGAAGTTGAAAAAAAAACGACATTATTTTTGGAATTCTCCAATGTTTCATTTAGACTCGTGAGATATTCTCAGGATAATTCGTAGGGAAATTTTGACGGGAAGCGGTAGATGTTATCACTCTTACTCGGAATATCAACGCAACGTCTTCAAAGGAATTTCTTTTGATATTGAAGACGAAAAGTCGTGTTTCAAGCGCTGCAGAACATAAAAAATTTGTGTGACATTTTACGCACGCTCTGCGTACGCAAAACCCCACTTCCCACACATTGTGATGAAAAATAGGGTTCGATACTCGCGGGAAAAGTGTTTTTAGACTCGTGGGATTATATCACTCGCCTTCGGCTCGTGCTATAAACCTCCCTCGAGCCCAAAAAAACTTTCCCGCAATCGTATCGAAATATACTATTTGCACACCCCTACACGGAAAGTTCATACTTTCCTCCCGCTCATCAAACAGCAAAATACGAACTTTCCTTTGCAGGCGTGTTAAAAAATCGCATGTGCACCTCGGGCGGAAAGTCTTGACTTTCCGCCCTTGTTGCACCATATACTATTTTGTGATACCTGCCTCAAAAGTGCACTTTTCGAAACGGTTGAGTGTGCGTTAAGTTCACGAATGTTTTTTTTTATCGTTATTTTACATCGCTTTGACTCGGTTAGGGTATACGGCGATGATGATCAAGACTTTTTAAATGGCTAGATCGCACCATTCTACCCGACCGGGATTTGAACTCGGAACTTTTCGCATGTGAGGCAACCAACTTACCCACTGCGCCAAGGCACCGGTCACGTTCACAAATGTGACGTAAATTCACGTGCGTAAAACGAAATTCACTTTCGGCACTCGTGCACAGAAACAACCACATTACAACCACATACAAGTGCGTAAAGAACCACTTTTTCGCACGCACGCGTAACACATCCTATTTTTAGTGATACCTGCCAAGTTCACTATTCGGAACGGTAGTGGGGGTACTGTGGTTGTTTTTGTGCACGAAGTGCGAAGAGCGATGCTTTACGCACGAGAATTTACGCACGACGTCTGGACTTTACCCACGCCGTACGTAAAACAAACACTTTACGCATACTAAACAGTTTCAAAAAGTAAACTTTTCAGGCAGGTATCAAAATCATTTACCGTCCTTTACACTAAAATTTCCAATAATGACAAAATTTTTCAGTTGACGGTTCAAACAAATCCTTCTTACAGCGATGGAAGATAATTCTTCTGGAATGTCTTCCCCCGTTGAGAATTATTTTTTATTACCAGCTGTTACCGCCACAAAATATAATTGTATAGAGAGTGATCAAGATAACAATATTTTTCCCATGTGCCTACTAATTCCCCAAGAATTTCCTCTCCTTCTGGAATGCGCTGATGAAACACTATTCTGCTCTTCAATGCATGCTAGAAGCGGGCAATAAAAGTGAAGGAAAAGAAATCCACTTGTCGCCTTCACCGAACAAGTAATGCATTCCGAAACAATTCTCCGTGACCTTGGAATATTCCTCGTATGTTTACCCACTATTGCTCCTCTGTTATGAGACCTCTGTGAATATCAGTGTGAAGACTTATCGTTTATCAAATAAAAATCGGCGGTGTTGGATTCCATCATAAAAAGGCGAGGGATTGATGATCCGGAAATTTAATCAGCACCGGAGAGAATTTTCCAACATTTCTTTTCCAAATTGGAGTAAAAAATGCAAGAAATCTAGTATAAGTTACAATTTCCCAGGTAAAAATTTCACAAATATATTACTAGGTTCATAGCATTTTAAAGTAATGTAAACATAACTAGTATTTTGAAGATTACAATTTGAAATTAATTCTGAACGAAAACTATACTGGTAGAAATTTCTTGAAATTTCAGTTAGCGTTATCTGAATTTTCGATGTTGAAGAGGTTAAATTCAATTTCAAATGAAAGCGTTCACTAAATTTCTCATTCATCTTGAAAATTGGAGAAAATTGGGTTTTTCAGGTTGATTTTTCATTGATTTTTGATCATTGATCATTGATTTTTTCAATGAGAGCTTGAATTTCCAAACTCATCGGGAAAATTGAAGATTATATACAATTCAATTTTCAATAGATGGAGAATTCAGATAAGTTTTTCCCAGAATTTTAAAAATTTCCAAGGTTTTTCAGTGCCGCAGGGACCTGAAAATCGACAATTACTTGAATATTTAAGAAATTAACTGATTCGTTAATGAAGAAATACAGAAATATAGAAATTTCATATAATGTTGTCGTTGTTAAAAATTTCAAGCGTTTTCACTTGAAATTTCAGGGGTAATTTTCTGACAGTGTAATATGAATAGAAAATATGTAATAATTGACCTAAAAATACAAAAATAACGCAGTGTTATGAGAAAATGAACTTTTCGAGTCTAGGGTGAAGATTGAAATCTAGAAAAACTCTCGAAAAATCAGAAAAAATGAATAAAATTTCTGTGCTTAATATAAAAATTATTGTCAGGGTCAAACTTTTGTAATAAATAATTTATGTTTCTCTGCGCCCGAAATGGCGTGTTATTTCGAAATACCCTAGCCAAGCGAAAGACTATGGTTAAAAAAAATAATTGAAGAAAGCATTTGATAGATCAATTTCTTACACGTATCAAAGTTAGAATTCACAGGAAAATTTATGAATGATGAATAATTTTCTTGCTCTTTGAAATTTTCAAGATAAAAATTTCCCAAAAATATTGCAAGATTCATTAGGTTTTAAAGTAGTACAAACATAACTTCAGTTCTCAAGATCTAGAAATCTAGGATAAATCGCGAAAAATTAGAAAAAATAAATAAAAATTCTATGCCCAATATGTAAATTATCGTCAGTGTCAAACTTTTTTTGTCAATAATTTATGTTTCTTCCGCCCGAAATGGCGTGTTATATCGAAACACCCTAGTCAAACGAGAGACTATAGTTTAAAAAAATAAATGAAAAAAGAATTTGATGGATCAATTTCTTGCACTCATCAAAGTTAGAATTGATGGGAAAAATTATTAACGGTGAATAATTTTTTCTTTGCTTTTTAAATTTATTCCTCCTCGTTATACACAACGACTCAACAACAGATTATTTATATTACTGTGAGACTAATTTTTCATGCAAATATCTCGTGCGTTGATGGTTCTGTATGTTTCATCAAGTCACTCTCTATCTCTCTCTACGTTTTTCATGACTCTACTGATAAAATACACCACGAGGGCGTGGTAAATAATGAAGAAGATATCAGGTATTGAGGCAGTCGTGATCGCACTCCCGATTCTATCACTTCTATCGGGAAAATATTACACGAAGGCAAAAATACTCTTGAACTGACTCCAGAACATTTCACCTACTACCCAAAAAATTTTAGAAATCTTGAGTGGAGGATAATTTTTTATTACTTTGAGTCGTTCATTCTGGATTTTAAAAAATTTCCTCAATTACAAAAAAAAAGAACTCGTGATCAGGTTCAAAATATTGTTGACACAAAAATATTCACTCTTTCAATAAAAAACAAGAATATTTTCAGTACAAGCACTTCAAAAATATTAACTAAACAGCAAAAGAAATCTCGGGCCAACAATATTTTTATTTAACTTCGTGAATAATATAAATAGAAGATGTGAAATCGGATGACTAATCAGAAAATTCTCAACTCATAAAAAAACTCGAATTAGAATTTTCTGCTTCCGTGTCATCAGTAAAAATAAGAGAAATACCAGTGGAAAAAAAATTACCTATAATTTTCAAATATGTATGATACATTAGTATGGATCGATTACGTCATAATAGCGTGTACATTGCTGATCAGTTCAGGAATTGGATTATATTACCGATTCTCTGGTGGACGTCAGAAAACTACTGAGGTGAGGTCAATGAACTCCGTAGAATTAATCAAATAATTGAAAGTACTCGAGAGAATTTTTAACAAAGAATTTATTTAAGGATTTCCAAGTATTTCTTACAGTTTTCAATCATCAAATTTGTCGACTAAATCGCGTGATAAAAGTTGAAAAAAAATCATGAATATTCAGCGCCATTGAAATTACAATTTGCACAGAATTATTATTTTTTTAAACATTCGTTGTTTATAAATAAATAATTGAAATTGTTTAAACTTTCGAAATCGTTACTTTTTTGGCATGAAATAAATTTCTGGTAAAATTCTGAGTATGAATGAATTTTTTATGATTCCGAATGAATGATTTTTATGGTGTAAAATTCGTTGTTTATAAATTATTCATAGAAGATGCTCATCACTTTCAAAAATTGCAATTTTTCAATTATTTCATCAATCTTCCACCAAAACTAAAGTCTCCAATTTTTTTCAGATTTTTCAAATGTCTTCTAACGATTCAATTATTACAATTCCCATTCAAATTCAAACCAGCAAAGTTTAAATCATAAAATCATTGTAAAATATGCCGCAACATAGGGTCAAACGGGGCTCAAATGAAAGCTCTGATGTTCGACTACAAAACTAGAAAAGCATTTCACTGGAGAAAAAGTAGCCAAAGTACCTGGATATCGTTAAATGAAGAGATTGGTGATACCTCCAGTCTCGACTGATTCATTCATTAATTTATTGATTAAGTAATTTGTTGGTTCCGCACAGAAGCATTGTAATCGTTCAAATTTAAGTTTTGGATTTTTCGTGTTATATCGACCCATTGTTGAGGTATTGTTAAGCCATATCAATCGGCATTATTTAAATTTTAATTCACTTATTAATTTTTTAAATTTCTAAAATTTTTCAAAAATTGTTTTTTTCACGATAACTAAAAAAAAGGTTCTGAATTGATTGAATGACGCCTTAAAAAATTTGTTTGGATGTCCTTTCGACCGAGTTTGAAGATGAAGGCGATAGCAATAATCGTTATTTTTATTTATGTGAAAATTTGCAAAAATTCGGTATTTTTTGAACCTCAAAATTCCCGGGATGTCTTTGGATATCATGCTTCAAATGAATTCAATCCTAGCTTAAAATGTTTGTTTTAATGCCATTAAGCCAAAGTTGATTCAACTTTTCGGATGATTGTTGAAAATTTCGAATTTTTCATGAATTTGCCTGAAAGTTAGCTTTCTAATGATTTCTTCAAATGTAATGTTTCAAATTCATTAAATTATGTATAAATAACATTTTTATATTAACATTTTATTGAAGGGCTGAGGGGAATAATAGAAACGGTAAAAAAGACAATTGGTTGTATAGAAGAAAGAGATAAAAGAATAATGATGATGATAACGTTCAAGTGAGGTGAAAATCTGACAAAGTTAGATGAAAAGAAATCTTATTCAATTCAATGAAATGAAATAAACAATGAATTATACATATACATGACAGAAGAAAATGATGTCCAATATAACCATTCGGAAGCATATTGCCAATTTATTTATCATTGTTTTAAATTTTTTTTTAGGAATTTTTTGTTGCTAATCGAGACATGGGAGTCACGACAATTGCAATTGGTCTCATGGTGTCACTATTATCAGCTGTTAGTCTGCTGGGTGTCAGTTCAGAGATTTATATGCATGGAACGCATTATTTGGTGATCGTTTTGGGATATGTCCTTGCTACACCGGTCATTGCTTATTTTTATCTGCCGGTGTTTTTTAATTTGGGAGATACGAGTGCATTTCAGGTATGGTCGAGTAAATATTTATGTAACAATTTTTTTTATTTCCATCAGAAAGTGCCGACGAAACGATTTTTTTCATTCGGTTGTGAAGTAATACATGGCTATGTTAATTTCATTTGACGATTCATTTCTGAAAAATAATCGGAAAAGAATGAGAGATTGCGGGATTTCTGTGAAAAACATTTTTTCTATCTGCATTCCATTCCTAGATGTTTCCAGAATGTGCCGTACTGTTAGGAAAACCTTGAAATTTCATGGACTGTTTAGTGATAATTTTCAAGATAGCAACATCGAATTCCATTTGAGAATCATGAAATTTGGAATTTCACAGAAAATTGAATGGAATTTCAGATTTTTAAGCAGAAGGAAGATGAGAATTCCCCGACTTACTTGAATTCCGCAAAATTTTTAATTATTAAAAAATTTAAAGATATATTTACTTATTTTGCTGATTTCTGTGAATTTTCGTTGAATAATTGAACTGACGTTTACAGTTTCAATAGATTTATTCATAAAATTGTGAAATTGCAACAATGCAACTGTGGTAAAGTTTTTCTTCAATTGCTCGCTAATGAATGGATGGAATTGAATCTTTGTTTTTTCAAATGTAGATATTGTTGAGCCCTATCGATCACCATTAATTAAAATTCAATTCATCGTTTAGTTTTTTTAATTTTTCAATTTTTTGGAAAATGGGTTGGCCCACAATAACTAAAAAAAAATGTTCTGAATTGATTGAATGATGGCTTAAAAAATCTGTTCGGTTGTCCCTTTGACCGAGTTCGGAGTTGAAGGCGATAGCAGTAATCGTTATTTTGATTTATTCGAAAATTTCCAAAATTTTGTATTTTTTTTTAAATCAGAATTCCGGGGATATCTTTAAATCTCATGCTTCAAATGAATTCAATCATAGCTTTAAATGTTTGTTTTAATGCCATTAAGTCGAAGCTAAAAAATGATTACGATAGCTACATTGGTTCATTTGATTTTTATGATAATTGTTGAAAATTTTGAATTTTTCATGAATTTTCCCGAAAGTGCGCTTTCTGATGGTTTCTTCAAATGTGATGTTTCAAATTCATTCAAGTATGTGTAAATAAAATATTTCTATTAAAATGTTATCAAAGGGCTGCGGGGAGAGATAGAACTGTAAAAAAGACAATCGGTTGTATAGAAGAAAAGGGATAATAATAATAATGATGCTGATAACATTCAACTAACAATCAGTTGAAAATCTGACAAAATTAGGTAAAAGGAAATCTTCAATTTAATTAATTAAAATAAACAATAAATTATACATAATATAAAATAACCATTCGGAAACATATTGCTAATTTATTAGCAAAAATAACTAAACTATTTACAATACAAGAGCAATTTCCCACTTGTTTTTATTTTCTCCAACTTCATTCCTAAATTCTGATTTTAATCCATCAATTCAATAAACCGTTTTACAATTATGATTTCTTCATCATCGTTGTTTATTTTCATATCAAACAAAGCAAATATTGAATTTCAATCCACGTTGATTATCCATATGTAATCGATTGATTGACTTCCTTTTTCCGATTTCCTTTTTCCAATTGAAAATATTTCATATTCAATGTTGAATTTCATTTCCAGTATTTAGAGAAACGATTTGGAGTGAAAACACGACTAGTAGCCAGCGCAGTATTTCTCCTACAATTTCTATTGTACACCGGGGTTGTTTTGTATGCACCTGCACTTGCACTGGAAGCAACCACCGGCCTCTCCACGACAATGAGTGTATTTATTATTGGGGCCGTCTGTACTTTTTACTCGACCATCGGGGGAATGAAGGCAGTTTTGATTACAGATGTCTTTCAGGGGGGTTTGATGATTGCCTCGGTTGTTATTGTGATTGCCACTGCAGTTTTGGATGCTGGGGGGATCGACAGAATTTGGGACATTGCGGTCGAGGGGAAGAGAATTGATTTTTACAGGTGAAATCAGTTTTTTGTCGTCTTCTCAAAGACAATCTACCACAGGATTTTTTTGTTCATTTCGATTTCTTCATCTAATCGAATTGACGATCGTTTTTATTTTTAGCACTTCAGTGGATCCGACGGTTCGTCACACCTGGTGGAATCTAATAATCGGTGGATTTTTCATATATTTATCCCTGTACGGGGTCAATCAGATTCAAGTCCAAAGAATGTTGACAATTAGGTAAAAAAAAGTGGACAACAGCATTTTTTTAATGAATGGGGAAAGTAATTATTGCTAACAAATTAGCAATTGCTTTCCGAATGGGTTCTCTTTCTTTCAATTAGTATTTTACTATTCTCTTGGAATAGGAAAAAATTCTAAAAAATTAGCAGTGGAATCAGTATCATTCAAACTTTATGTTGCAACATATTATCATTCCTTCAACATATTCTTTTTATAAATTAACAGTGGAACTTGAGTAAAGAATAGAGAATCATTTTCTATCAGGTTTTTTAGCAGCAGGAAGACGAGAATACCCCAATTCACTCGGATTTTCAATCAAAACATGAATACTTATTTTATTTTTAACGGAATTTGTTGCAAGTTCCAAGGAACTTGGAAGGCCCATCGCCGGGGGCCTTCAGCCAAAAAAGATGAATATTTAGTACCAATTTACGCAGAATTTATAATTAATCGAAAATTCAATAATATATTTAGCTGAATTTTTCCGATTTTTAGTAATTTTCCTGGAATAATAGAACTGAAATTCAGTTTATTTTCATTCAGAAATTCATTCAGTATATTTTATACCCATTTTTTTCCATGGTAACGTGAATATTCGGTGGCAAAAGACACTGAATTTTTTGAATTGATTGAAAATTGAAGGATATATTCAACTTAATTTTCCTGATTTCTATTGATCTTGATAGAGTAATTCAGTAGCGAAGTGGTAAAACGGTATAAATCAATTTTGACTATTGACCAGTTTTCAATAAATATCTCGGAATCTAAGGGAGATGGCAAAATTTTTGTAATAACCTTTTTTGTAGAGCCGATTAAGAGCTATAACAAATGTGATTACGAAAATTTCGCTATCTCCGTTAGATTCGCAAATATTCCTCAAAAACTCAACTGGGAGATAAATCGACTTAAACCGGCTTACCACTTCGCTACTGAATTGAGTTGAAATTCGCAGTTTCCGTTTATTTTCTCAACAAATTGTGAAAAGTGGAGATGAAAATTGAAAGGAAAATTAATATGTTCCGAAATATAATACAAATGATAGAGACATTAGACTTATTAGAGACTTATTAAAGACGTTCGAAAACCGAAAATACCCAAATTTATAGTTTTCCGTCTAAACTGTTGAGCTACTTTCATTCAATGTTTCGATATTATTGAGGAATTTTTTAGAAGTCTGAAAAGAGCGAAAGCGGCAGTCTGGCTGTCCCTCCCCATCACCATAGTTCTCGTCTGTGGAATCGGCTTCTCCGGTCTCGCTTTGTACTCGAAATACCACAAATGCGATCCCCGAACAGCGGGTGTCATCGCCTCGAACGACCAATTAATGCCTCATTATATCATGGAAAATTTATCCAAGTATCCGGGAATTCCGGGGCTATTCATCGCTGGGATTTTCAGCGCTGGACTTAGTACAGTATCTGCTGTACAAAATTCAGCAGCTGTTATTATTTTAGAGGACTATGTGAAACCAATTTTCCAAGCTCGGTAAGTGAATTTTTGAAATAGTCATATTCACAAAAAAATAGATTCGAATGTTTTGGAAAAATTTCATCAACTTTATTTTTTTGCCATTACACTATTAGAAAATTGCTCCTAAAATTTCAAGACATATAAAAAGAAATTCATTTTATACTTCTAATGTGTTGTTTCTGAAAAATCTGTTTGTCTCTTGAATTTTCTCAATATTATAAAAAATCTAAATCGACTTCTGGTGATGAAAATTTGGTACTCGAAATTAAGACTTCAAAATTAAGGGTCGAAAAATAAGGGTTATGAGGGTTATAATAAGGGTCGGAATAAGGTTCACGAGGGGTCAGATTAAGGGTCACAAGGGTCAAAATAAGAGTCGTGAGGATCATAAGACTCATGCGAATGTTAGGATAAGGATCATAAAGGTCAAGTTAAGGGTCACGAGGGTCGAATTAAGTGTCACGAAAGTCAGAATAAGGGTCATATGTGTCAGATTAAGGGTCATATAAGTCAGATTGAGGTTTACAGGTTTAAGGGTCACAAGGGTCCAGATAAGGGTGACAAGGGTCAGATTAAATATTTAAATAAGGGTCACAAGGATCAGATGAAGGGTTACAAGAGTCAGAGAAAAAGTCCAAATAAGGGTCAAAAGGGTCAAAAATCAAGGGTCAGAAACTAAGGGTTACCAGGGCCAAGAGAAGGGTCACAAGGGTTACAGTGAGGGTCAGATTAAGGATCCAAATAAGGGCCACAAGGGTCAGATTAAGGATCGCAAAGGTCAGATTAAGGGTTCAAACAAGGGTCGTAGGGGTCAGAAATAAGGGTCACAAGGATCAGTCTACGGATCATGGGGGTCATATGTGGATCATATGGGGGTTGATGAACGGAGCCAGCAGTAGCCCCCAAGTATTCAATGAAATTTTAATTTCCAAGTTCATATGACAATGGAGATTATTGAAAATTACGGAAATTTAGGAAACTATTCTTCTATACTCTCGATCTATTCAAAATTCAATTGAATTTGATATTCCATTTTCACAACGAAAAACTCATTTTTCGTGAACTTCCAAGATGAATAATAAATTTCATGAACGATTTGATCTCAAATTGAATACAAATTCATAACATGGAACATTAAAAAGCAGCTGTCACGTAAATTTCAAATGATTTCAAAATGTACAGAAAAAAAAATTGAATTCCTCTGATAAAAAGGGTCAAAAAATTAACGAAGAATTGAAGAATTGTCCTTAGAAGGGTCACAAATTCCCAAATTCCCCCAAAAACCTGTTTTACCGCTCATTTCACAAGCAACATGTCGTTATGAAAAATAGGAAAAAAATGTTTTCCAAAATAAATTGTTGGATTTTGGGTATTGACAGGGATTCCATGACTATTCAACACAAAACTAATTCAACAATAAATTAATCGAAAATTAGTAAATGATTCCACACGTTTCTTTATCGCCCGTCACTTTGTATATTAATTATTCCAAAATTTTAATTGAAAAAAAAAGAATAATCCTTATGAAAAATGAAAAAAAATGTCCACTGGTCGTATTTCCTCCACTCCCCAACTAAATTCTCATTTCACTCTCCCCTCAGACAAAAGACATTGACCGAGGATCAATCCGCCTACATGAGTAAATTCCTCGCATTCCTGGTGGGTCTCGTCTGCCTAGCCGTGGCCCTCCTAGCCCAACACCTTGGTAATCTCCTGCAAGCCGCTCTGACAATATTTGGAGTGGTCGGAGGTCCTCTCCTGGGTGTTTACACACTGGGAATGTTCACAGAGTCCACCGAGGAAATAAGTGCAATCTGCGGACTAATTGCCAGTTTCATTCTCTCTCTGTGGATTGGATTTGGCGAGCCAAAGCCAGAAATTCCAAAGCTCTCAGTTGACGTCAGTGGTTGCAACGTCACAATGACTGATAGTACAAATAACAGGGATAGAACAAACGATGATGACATATTTTATCTCTATCGGATATCCTACATGTGGTACTGTGCACTTGGCTTCCTCTCCTGTGTCATCATCGGCCTTCTGACGTCCCTAATCATCAATTTCTTATCTGAGACGAGAAATAACGAAAGGAAAATATTGAATCCTGATTTGTTCACTCCACTGATCGCAGCCAGAATACGAAAACGACAGGAGATGCAAAGATATTAGGGTGTTAGATAATATTGTTGAGTCAACATTGGTGAGGAAATATCACCTCGTATTCATCCATTGAGGGGCATTTGCGGTTTCCGGAGCGCTTTTGAAATTCCTCGGGCGTTACCTCGACCTCAAATTATTCCGGTGTTTGTCCGCTTTGTATGGATTCAATATTGACTGTGGTGTATTAGTTCAAGTGGTTCGAGGAAAATCACGACACATTTGTGGGTATTATTCTTTATTAGTTATTCGGATTGATGTTGCATTGGGGAATTTTGTCGATCTATGATTAATGGTTTTAGATATGTTTTCATTGTGATGACATAATAAAGTGTGTTTGGTATTTTTATGATTGATGAATAGTTTTTATAGATACTAGGCGGGCCACGCACTTCGCGCGCTAGCAGAGTTGCATGAGATCAATCTATGTCATCATTTTTTAAACTCTAATTCCCCTGATTTTCACGTTCTATAACAACAAATACCCGTTGAGATGGTATATGAATATTTTCATTTATTTGACCAATAGTTATAGAAAAATCCAAACCAAGCTGAATTTACAATAAACCACGCACGAAAAAATTTAATAGAAAAACCTATCGAATTCGTAAGAAAATTCTATTGAATTTCTATTAAACTTTGTATTAGTTTTTGGCTGATTCTATTGACATGTTCAATAGAAAACATTCAATAGAAAAAGTCAACAGAATTCAATTCAGTAGTGAAGCGGTAAACCGAGTTGAGTCGATTTTGACTATTAGCCAGTTTTTGCTGAATATCTCGGAATCTAAGAGAGATAGCAAAATTTTTCTCATGACTTTTTTTATAACGCTCTATTGGCTCTACAAAAAAGGTCATGACAAAAATCTTTCTATCTCTTTTAGATTCCGAGATATTCGTCAAAAACTAGCCAATAGTAAAAAACGACTTAACCCGGTTTACCGCTTCGCTACTGAATTTTTCTAAATAACTGACTCTTTTCATATATTTTCTACAGAATTTGCTCGACTCGAATTTTCTAACTTTTTTTTTCATTCTATTTTTCTTTTCTTCTCATCAAGAAAATCAAACGAAAAAACTTCAAAGGAAAAAAGGGACGATTTATTATTTTAATTCTATCATTAAAACAGAGACAGAAAAACAAATCACTCTCACACCCATAACAACAACCCTTGAACCATTCGAACTTCATCCTTCTCATTCTCATTCAAAGGGAGGGGACGTGGATAATTCAATTAACTCTATCAAAACACTGCTTCCCTTCTCTAAAGTTGTCGCCCCGACAACTCCCTACTAGAGCCGCTGATATTTCTGGAGTTCCGTCTTCAAAGATCTCAGTACCGTCGATGTACCCGTAGATGCCACTCTGCCAGTTTCTGCCACTTTGAGCACATTTTCAGGATTCATGGTGGTGCTCACCATGAATCTCTGTAGAGCATTCTCTCTCGCCCCCTGTCACCAAGAATTATCACTTTTAAACTGCGAAAAGTATTTTTTATTTAACCAGAAAATGCGAGACACACTGGACTCCATAAAACGGTAGTGGCTCTCTCAGAGAGATTAGAATATACAGTTTAGTTTTCGTTCATGTTCTTCAAAATGTAAGTATTAAATCATTAAAAAATTGTAGTTATCTGTCGGGAATTGATTGCTTATTCATATAAAATCATTGAACATGGATGAAATCACCTTTTTAACGCGAAAATATGAGTGGCAATGACTGGCTCCTTCGAATGAGCCCTCGTGCCAGTTATTGCCACTCGTATGTCTAACCTTCCAATCTCCCTAAACTTTCGTAAAAATATAAATCGGCACTATGTAGTTCGAACCAAATGTTGATTAACTTTATTTTGATTCTTTGGAAAATGATAAAATTGATTGGGAAGGAATTTATATACAATATTTTTATTTTTCACTAGGACCAAACTGAAGAACCGACTCCGACTGTCGTTGACAAACGCTTTCATTGAGATCAAGACTGGATCTCCAGTTGCTACTGTTGCTAAAAAACACAACATTCCCAGAACTACTCTAAGGTACAAGAGAATGGATGGGAGATCGATCGCATCAAAGTCTTTTTGATTTATAGAGGAAACTGAAGGGAACTGAAAATGCGTCGCAAATACCAAAAAAACCTGAAGAATAATTTTATTTATTATGTTTCCTATTAAGTATAACCTCTGAAGGGAAGTTTTCTAATAGTTTACTGAATAAATAATTATTTCATCCTTTCACAATGATTGAATGTGATTTAATAATGTAGTGGCACTAACTGGCCCTTCGCCATGGCAGAAACTGGCACAAGCCGTTTTGAGGATGGCATAAACTGGCGAACGCGGGTCTTTTGTTCAAACTTCAATTTAAATAAATTTTTCTATATTTAGGAATGAATAATATGTTGAATTCAAAGAAAAAACTATAAACTTGCCCCTGAGTCAACAGGATTTCACCTAGCATTGAAAATATACATAACCTACGTATTATACTAGCGGACACGGCTCTAGGTGGCATTAACTGGTACATCGACGGTATCAGGGGCTCATGGCTCGATCTTCCAACTCAAAAACCCTGACGGGAAATTACAATTGGAAGAGGTCTACTCTCTCAAATATTAGAATCGAACATGCTCTACAATTTTTCCATTCCAAACAGTCCACGAGAAATTCATTCCACTCATTCATTTTCATATCATAGCAATTTTTAAAATTTGTAGTTATCGCCATCTTCCGGTCAGACTCTTCTCTCTTCTGTTCGATGAAATCTTGATTCAACAAAATCTCTCAATTTCAACCCTCAATTCTATCACAATAATATTTTCAGCTGAGCATAAGATATTCCTACAGATTTGATCAGAAACCGAGCAAATCTCGTAATTAAATCGATAAACATCGAATTTTTCGAAACATGACATGTTAAAATCGCTACACTATCCTTTATAACAATTGATCTGGTGGATGGAATTGATAATATGGAATCTCAATTTGAAGAACTCGATGAGACCTAGAAATCGACATATGATATATGTTGATAGTTTAGACTTGATTCCAGTAGTCAAGTCTAAAGTCTCCATAAATGGAAAAAATTCCTTCCTTTCCGAAGTGTGACAAAACGTAAAAAATGAAATCAATCTACAATAACTTATTGAAAATTGAATTAAATCAGATTTATCATATACAATTCAGTAGCGAAGTGGTCAAACGGTTTAAGTCGATTTTGACTACTCATGAGTTTTCAATGAATATCTCGCAATCTAAGGCAGATAGCAAAATTTTTGTAACGACCTTTTCGGTAGAGGACATTAAGAGCTTCAAAAAAGATAANAACTGAAGGGAACTGAAAATGCGTCGCAAATACCAAAAAAACCTGAAGAATAATTTTATTTATTATGTTTCCTATTAAGTATAACCTCTGAAGGGAAGTTTTCTAATAGTTTACTGAATAAATAATTATTTCATCCTTTCACAATGATTGAATGTGATTTAATAATGTAGTGGCACTAACTGGCCCTTCGCCATGGCAGAAACTGGCACAAGCCGTTTTGAGGATGGCATAAACTGGCGAACGCGGGTCTTTTGTTCAAACTTCAATTTAAATAAATTTTTCTATATTTAGGAATGAATAATATGTTGAATTCAAAGAAAAAACTATAAACTTGCCCCTGAGTCAACAGGATTTCACCTAGCATTGAAAATATACATAACCTACGTATTATACTAGCGGACACGGCTCTAGGTGGCATTAACTGGTACATCGACGGTATCAGGGGCTCATGGCTCGATCTTCCAACTCAAAAACCCTGACGGGAAATTACAATTGGAAGAGGTCTACTCTCTCAAATATTAGAATCGAACATGCTCTACAATTTTTCCATTCCAAACAGTCCACGAGAAATTCATTCCACTCATTCATTTTCATATCATAGCAATTTTTAAAATTTGTAGTTATCGCCATCTTCCGGTCAGACTCTTCTCTCTTCTGTTCGATGAAATCTTGATTCAACAAAATCTCTCAATTTCAACCCTCAATTCTATCACAATAATATTTTCAGCTGAGCATAAGATATTCCTACAGATTTGATCAGAAACCGAGCAAATCTCGTAATTAAATCGATAAACATCGAATTTTTCGAAACATGACATGTTAAAATCGCTACACTATCCTTTATAACAATTGATCTGGTGGATGGAATTGATAATATGGAATCTCAATTTGAAGAACTCGATGAGACCTAGAAATCGACATATGATATATGTTGATAGTTTAGACTTGATTCCAGTAGTCAAGTCTAAAGTCTCCATAAATGGAAAAAATTCCTTCCTTTCCGAAGTGTGACAAAACGTAAAAAATGAAATCAATCTACAATAACTTATTGAAAATTGAATTAAATCAGATTTATCATATACAATTCAGTAGCGAAGTGGTCAAACGGTTTAAGTCGATTTTGACTACTCATGAGTTTTCAATGAATATCTCGCAATCTAAGGCAGATAGCAAAATTTTTGTAACGACCTTTTCGGTAGAGGACATTAAGAGCTTCAAAAAAGATAAATACGAAAATTTCGCTATCTCCCTTAGATTTTGAGATATTCCTCGAAAACTCAACTAAGAGCTAAGTCGACTTAAACCGTTTGACCATTTCGCTACTGAATTTTGAAGATTAGCGAATGCTCGTTAAAATAATACGTAGCTATCTCTGTCTAGTATCCGTAGAAAAGTTATTGAATGTTTTTCCTACTTGCATAATGTGATGATTCTGTTATGATATTCTCACCAGTCTGTTATTTAATGAACGATATTTATCATTAAGTGTTAATCTCCGTGGCAATAAGGAGTGATTCGGTTACTGGGACATGCGGATTCAGGTATTGGGACATCGGCGTTTTTTTGGATTCAGCTACTGGGACAACACTCACACTACAAATTCGTCCATTTTCATGTTTCTGTAATATTTTTATATCTAAAAACAATTGTTTTCTGTGAAATAATATTTGATAGTCCTCTAGAATAATTCCTCTATGACCAATATAACAATTTTTTTCATACACGTTCTTTCATCGACTCATCCCTAGAGAGTCAGCCACTGGAACAAGTACCTTGGAGGGAAGAATATGAAAATTGGAAGAAGTAAAATGATTGGTTTTGAATCTAATGTTGTTAGAACGAAATTGAAATTTCATGGGGAATTTAGTGGAAATTTCTACGAGAGTAACTCAAATCACGAAATTTCCAATTTCATTGAAAATTCTCCATCAAAACATGAATATTCTGCACGAAATTACGCTGACCTCTCATACCCGAATAACCCATTCATTTCCGTTACTCCCCAGCAGTGTTTTTCTCGTATTCAAACAAGGAACAAATTCCTCAGAAATGTATTAATCAACAAACAATAATTACAATGCCGCAATAAAAACTCAAATTCCTCCGTTTTTTCCACACACCTTCAGTGTCATTGGAATGAAAATCCAATTAATAATTCATCGTACCGTAAATAAAAAAAGGCCATCTACGTAATAATGTTCGATTATACAACATTGATTTCGCTCGATTTACCTACTAACCCAGTGAGTCACGAAGAGTTGTACCGATCATCATGGCTTCCCTGAAAACGTCTGCATACCGCGCGTGTATTAACCGTGACTCGTATCATTCATCATTGGGAGAAATACAAAATGAAATCACAATGGTAAAATCAAGAGACAAACGTGCTCAGTCAGGCGGGAGAATAAAAATCGAGTGATTTTTTTTATTTTCCTTTAATGACGAATACGTAAATGGAGAGTTGTACTCAAACCGCTTAACCCACCATTGCACGTTTCATACGCTCCGGCGAGAAGGGATTTATATGTATACCGAAAATCACTTGGCAAATCACGATGGAATGCCGTCAGACGGGTGTGCGCCGTGGCGCGCCATACAGTGCGACATATACACATACATTAAAAAAAAAATGGTGAAAAAATGAAGAGAAATAAAAACGGAAGAGGGAGAGAGGAGGAAAGAACCATCAGTAGACACGGCAATGCGACCACGCTGGAGTTTATATAGGAGGCAACCCCGCGCTTACGTAAAAGACAACGTTAACGTAATGCTGTGTACGCTCAGTGTATACGAGAAACATTGAAATTAGAGGTATCGCAATTATTTATGAGGAACAGGGAAAATTTTTGGGGGAAAGAAGAGATAAATGAATGTTAAGGGGGGACCCTGATGAAATTTGAAAGTCTCTGTTGATGAAAATAATAACTATTGAACGGCTCTTGATATATGATGGGGTGCCCAAAAAAGTGAGAAAAATTCCCTACCCAATTCATTTTACCCCGTACGTTAGGCGAAAACCTCGTCTTTGGTGTTTTTGGCTTTGAAATACTCCTCGCACCACAATTTTCATCCGATTTAAACTTTTCGTTTTTCAATATGTTCGTTAGATTCTGTAGGATAAAACTAGGTAGTTTTTTCGATTTTCTCAATTAGATCATAGAAAAATTAAATTTTTTCGGTTCACTCGTTTTTTTTACTTTTTGCTTCCGAATGGAAGCATTGTAATTGTTCAAATTTAAGTTGTGAATTTTTTGTGCTCTATCGACCCATTATGATCCAAAAAGTCCGAAAATGCAATTTTTAGACCGTGTCCGTACGTATGTGTATGGTAAATTTTTTTTCCATTGTTCGTTAATGAATGGATGGAATTGAATCTGTTTTTTCAAATGTAGGTACTATTGAGCCCTATCGATCGCCATTAATTAAAATTCAATTCATCGATTACTTTTTTGATTTTGGAATTTTTTCCAAAATCGTTTGTCCCGCGATAACTAAAAAAAATGTTCTTGGTTGATTGAATGACGGCTTAAAAAATTTGTTTGGATGTCCCTTCGACCGAGTTCGAAGGTAGAGGCGATAGCAAAAATCGTTATTTTGATTTATTCGAAAATTTTCAAAAATTTGGTATTTTTAAAAAATCAGGATTCCGGGGATATCTTTGAATATCATGCTTCAATGAATTCAATCATAGCTTAAAATGTTTGTTTTAATGCCATTGAGTCGAAGTTGAAAGATGATTACGATAGCTATATTGGTTGATTTGATTTTTATGATTGTTGAAAATTTTGAATTTTTCACGAATTTCCCTGAAAGTGAGCTTTCTGATAGTTTCTTCAAATGTGATGTTTCAAATTCATTGAAGAATGTGTAAATAAAATTTTTCTGTTAACATTTTGTCGAAGGGCTGAGGGGAGAGACAGAACTGTAAAAAAAAACAATCGGTTGTATAGAAGAAAAGTGATAATAAGAATAATGATGCTGATAACATTCAACTAACAATCAGTTGAAAATCTGACAAAATTATGTAAAAGGAAATCTTCTTCAAGTTATTGAAATGAAATAACGAATTATACATGACAGAAGGAAATGATGTGCAAAATAACCATTCGAAAGCATATTGCTAATTTATTAGCAAAAATAACTATACTATATCCAATACAAGAGCAGTTTCCCACTTGTTTTTTTTTCTCTGATTTATTTCTCCGTGTGTGAAGAAATGAGTTAGAAAATCCTTTTATCGGCCTTATGACAAAATCTACTATTCCTGTGCAAAAAGTCACGTAAAACCTATTCAATTCTTCGGAAAAAGTCTGAGAAAACGTTAACGAGAAAACGTTACCGACGAAACGTTGCGAGCACAGTAATTTTTCTAGCATTTTTTCCACCACGAATTCAGCAGTGGAAACGATTGTTCATCTCATTTGAACGATCCCCCGCGGATTCGAGATAACGTTTGAAAAATCATCGCAGAATTCTCGCAATTTTCTTTGCGTATAACACCACCAAAAAATCAGAATTACTTCCATCATAAATTGAACTCCCAATCCCAGCCGTCAGATGTCCTTCTCGCCTCCCCATAATTCCCGAAAATTCATCGATCAGCCGAGGAAAAAACCAATAATAACCCTCAAAATAATGGAGTAATCGGATAACTTTATTTTTCGGGTGGGTGTGTGAGAGTATACACAAGAGGTGCGCTACTTAACTGGCTCATCGGGTGGACTCTGCTCACGGTGGAGTGTACGAAGGACGCCCGCATTCCTCGTCTTTGAGGCCTGCTGTAATACGAGGAATCGTTTGCGAGCCAGAAAGGGATCGAGAATGGCTCAACTAAAAATTATAGCGAGAGAGAAAGAGCGCGCGAGAGGGAGAGCGGGGGCGATGGGGCATTATTAATATTGAGAGTGGATGAAGTGGAAACCTTGAAATTCTACCCAACTCCCTTCGATTATTCTACGTCAAATAATCCAGTCGTCAGACACGTGGGATGTTATTGACAATCTCAATATTTTTTCCAAATCACTTTTTTTTCTTTCGCTTGCTGTTAAGTAATGATGAAATTCCATTCGATTGCGCAATCGCAGCGTCAATCCATCAGATCTGTTATTAAATTTCAACTGGTCGTTTCGGTTTTTTTATTTCAATAGGAAACTCGTAAATTTTTCTCAATTTTTTTTATCGAAGTCATGATCTACAGATCATGACTTCGATAAAAAAAATTTCATTCGAAAGTGCTCGGGCAATTGGTCAGTGATTGATTTGTGATTGATTTTGGAAATTTGCAGGTGCACGTGATATTGATGTCACGGGGTTGACAAGCGCTGAACCAATCATAGAACGTATTCACGCTAACTAAACTTAACCAAGCGTGAGCGCGCGCATCGTCGCATCACAATCCTGACTCCTTCCACTTTTTATTCTTAGCCAATAGAGAACTACCGACTAGCTGTTGTGACGTCATGAGCAATGAATTTATCTCGAAAATTTCTGATTTGCAATTAATTATTAATACTGGCAAGACACGCGCGTCGATTTATCACCTCATTTTCTTGTAAGTTTCCTTTTCTTCATTCAAATTTCACATGTATTCAATTTCATGCACACAAAATTGAATCAATGATAAAGACGAATGATAAGTGAAAGATTAATGAATAATTTTGAATCTTTGATCGATTTCCTTTCACTTTTCAAAGTGACCCGATCAATACTCGTAATTGTTGAAAAATGAGAAAAAAGGTTTGAATCGATTTTCTGGAAAAGTGATTCAATTTTCTGAATTTTTCATGAATGAAAAAAAAAACAGACGTTTTCCTAGAATTTTCTAAGAAGCCAGGAATTTTCTCGGTTTCTTAGATTTTAGAAGCTACGTCGAAGGCAAAACCAAAAATAGAAGAGAAATTTATGTCATTCGCGAAAAAAGGAAAATGGAAAGAATTGAAATTAATGAGCTTTATGAAAGTACATGATGAATGAAAATCCAAAAAAAGAACAATTAATCAATTTTGCGCATGATAAACATGAGGAAATTGACAATTATAACGCAAAAAGTGATTTGTGAGTTTGAAGAATTTGAAAATTCCGCGTGTTTTTCAGCGACTAACTTCACGCGATTCATTGACCAATCAGAATTGAAGATGAGCGGCGAGATAGTTTCGATACATTTCGATATGAAACAACTTCACGAAACTTCACGAAACGAAAAAATATAAGATATAGGAACAAAATTTTATTATATTTATCATTCAGTCCTAGTGTAGGGAATGGATCCCAAATGCAGAAAGTCGATTGTCTAAAAAAATATTTCAAGATGAATATAAATGAAACGAGATAGACAAAAAAATGTGCAGTTGAAATTTTTTCTTTTCCTAGAAAAATGAAGAATGAGAAATCAAGGAAAAAAGTCACGTCCGTAAAAATCCCCAAACAATAAATTTTCCAACTTTTTTTTTCTCTGAACAAAAAAGAAAAATAATTCACCTCACCCTCATCCAGCGGTTGATATTTTTCTGGAGCGTAAAAAATTTTTTTCGGTCCAGATTATCATCGACTTCATCTCGTACGCTCTGGCATCCAGAGATACGTGACCACAGTATCAATCTTTATGACGCTATAATACGAAATACCAAGTGTTTTCCACAGTGACTGTACTGGCTGCGCCATACCAATGATAAAGTCAGTCCCAGAGGGTTATTACGGTGGAAAAATAGTATGATAAATTCTGCTGTGAAAATTTCCCGAGTTGAAGGACATGGGGGGGATGGATAAATTTTCATAAATCGGAAATGCGTTTCGTGATGGGAAGAACGACGAACTCTTGTGTGTTTATGAGCTGGGGAGGTCGTTGACGAGGATGAGGAGGGTGTTTGCCTCGGCTCAATGGCCTCCAACTGCTCGTATCGTATCTCATTATTCATGCGAGCATTTGTGGAAAATTTTCTGCAACAGTTTTATGCAAAAAAAAAACAAGAATCGTCTTTCCTTCGGGGATAATTTACACACTGTTGCGGATATTTTGAGTGAAATTGCCGATAGACTTGTGGAAAATTTCTATTAAGTGACAGTTTCAACGAGATTTTGAAGAATTCTGTCATTGAAAATTCACAATATGATTGAAAAATCAATTGAGATCGTCAATTTCAGGCCAATTATTCCATGGAAATGAATAAATGGAACCAATTGAAATTAATGAGATTTATGGAAAGTACATGATAAATGAAAATCCAAAAAGAAACAATTATGATAAATGTGAGAAAATGGTTAATTATAACGCAAAAAAAAATGTACGAGCTTAAAGAATTTGAAAATACCGCGGTTTTTTCAGCGGCTAACTTCACGCGACTCATTGACCAATCAGAATTGAGGATTAGCGGCGAGATAGTTTCGATACATTTCGATATGAAACAACTTCACGAAAGTGTCGTCTTTCATAGATAGAAAAAAATATAGGATATAGGAAAGGATTCTATTATATGTTCACACTGTTTCGAATATTTCGACTGAAATTGCCGATAGACTTGTGGGAAATCTGTATTAAGTGGCAGTTTCAATGAAATGTTGCAGAATTTCGTCATTGAAAATTAAGAATTTGATGGAAAAATCAATTGAGATCGTCAATTTCAAGCCAATTATTACATGGAAATGAATAGAAATCAGGAATTTGGTACTGAATATTCATGTTTCGGTTTGAAAATCAAGTGTGTGGGAAGATTCTCGTCATCCTGTCGCTCAAATATTTGCAATTGCTTTGATTTTCTGGTGAAATTTGGAATTTCATCATTTTTTCCCATCGAAATCAAATTTAATGCATTATGAAAAATTTTTACCGAAAACTTTCCATACATTGCGAGAATTTTTGTCAAGTGATAGTTCCACTGCAATTTCAAAGAATTTCATTACTGAAAGTTCATAATTTTTTTCCCTGAAAGTTGATTGAATCAATCAATTCAATCAATTGAAAATTCAGCATAATTTGGCGGTGAATATTCCCACTCCAAAAATTAAAATTTCACTGTATCCCCCGCCCGTAAATCGAATTCAATGTTGTTTTGCATAAAACGACACCTAAACAATTATAAAAATTCACTGTTTTTCCAATACCACAGATGTCCTAAAAAAATATTTGAGAGTAGCTCATCCTCGGGCCATTAGAAAGTCGACTAAATTTCAAAAGAAATCAACCCAAATTTATCGATTTTTATCGATTAGCTTTCGAGATCCCACATTTATTCTTAGAATTTCAGTGAAACCATAAATTGTTTTCGCTTATTAGAATAGACCTGTTCGAACGGAACAGGTCTATTCTAATCTCATCTCATCTCATTTTTTCTAATGCTGCATAAAAAAATATCCATAAAAATTATGCCATCTTGAAACGAGTGAAAATCACAAAACCTTGGAAATTATCTAATCCTCCTGTTCTGCAGACCTATAGAATACGCCCTCTACCCCCCCCCCCCGCAACTCATAAATTATTTCTTCCTCCATAAAACCTAATAAACCCAACAGTTTCCAATAAATTCCACCGGCTGAAATGCCATAAAAATGAAGAGAACCATTGAGGAAACGTGGAAGAAAGTTTTTGAAAGTTGGTGATAGATACCCATACAATGTAGATCACTGCCTTTAAACGGCACATAGAAAATGAATAAACCCCAGAGCGAGAACCCAGCCACAATACAAAATTGTTCCCGCTATTATGCACTTGACTATTTTCGTACATAATCGCTTTAGGTGAGGCCTAATCGAAGCCCCAACGGAATGCGCTACAGCCACGGTCGTCCAATGAATGTTCCGGATGATGGTAACAGTGAGAGAGCCCCTCAACAATTTCATAGGTCATTAATTTAACGAGGGCTTCCCCGTTCCTCCCGAGTCTTTTTGCGCAATTTGAAGAATCGTAAAACTAAACCTAGACTCCATATGTCAGGGCGATTAAATGAGAGGAATTTCAAGCGATGGAATGGTGTTGGCTTTCTTTGTTTTAGTTGGAGATCCGAGAGAATAATTTTTTTTTATGGTAACGTTTTTTCTTCCGAGTGTAGGCTTTGTAATCGTTCATGTTTAAGTTTTAAATTTTTTGTGGTGTATCAACCCATTATGATGCAGAAAGTGTGGAAAAGCAGTTTTTGACACTGCTGCTACGTTCACCTCGTGCCGAAAAGTGTCTTTTCGCGTACCCGTAAACGAAAAGTAAACGATAAATCTTTTCGTTTATTAGCTCGTGTGATTGGCAGCCCTCGGCTTCGCCTCGGACCGCCAACTTCAGACTCGTCAAAATTCCGCCTCGTATCGAAATAGGGGAGGGTGTGCCTGTACCGCCCACCTAAGGGGAAATGCCAGTTTAATATTTTATATTTCAACTTGAGTATAAAAAACGTATTTGTGAGACTTCTTTAACTATCGAATTCGTTATTCTCGAAGTGTAGACGCCTAATTCTCCTTAGAATCCACAAAATTGATTGAAAATAAAAGAGAGAGCCTATTGAGCAGTACTACCCGCCGTCGGGTAATACCGCTCGGCACGATTCCAATACCGCTCATAGGGTTTTGCGTGTATCGCTCGCGCCGCAACCTAACCTGTACTCGAGTGCTGTCGAGCAACTGCGTGGCCGATCTTATGATCGGTATTACCCGCTCCGCTCGACCTCAACAAAATTGTTGATAATTATTGACATGAGTGGAGTTTTGAGTTCGGATTGGTCTCAAATTACGCGTGAAAGTACCACGAATTGAATAACCACAGTTTAATGTGAGAATTCAGCGTTTGAAACTATCAAAAACCTTAATTACAAGTCCACAAATTTTGTACTGTAAAGACTTCAAAACTTCGTTACGTGTTTTTTCATATTTAAAGAGGTAAATAAAATGAAATTTTTCCGACAATCACATTCTATCATCAAAGTCTTCATGATCAGGAACAGAAAGAAATTTTCAAGTTGATGGTTATGGAGAAAATCGGGTGAGCAGTATTACCCGCTGAGCGGTACAGGCACACCCTCCCCTATACTGTTTCATCAATTGTCCGTAAAATTCCATTTTCCACGGATCCGTACACTTAGCATCCCCTGTTATGGCATCTCTTCCAAAATTGATGAAATCTTTTGAAGATGTTTGGTAGGGCAGTAGCATCTACCGACAATTAAATTTTATATATAATTTTACATATTAAATTTTTAAATTATACATCCATGCCTTTGTGGAATTCAACACCCACTACGTCCTCGACGTGAGTCGTGAATCCTGGGTTACGCCGAAGCTGGTAGGGTTCGATAATTATCCCACCAAGTGTAGAAAAAATAATTTGAATTCATATGAATACCTTAATAATTGAGACATTAGATTCTTTTTACCGTATGAAGGAAGGAGAGTAGGGGTATAATCCCGTACATTTATTTGAGCATCTGTTTTTGATAACTGGGATGTCTCAAAGGAGTTAAAATTAATTGAAATTTCGTGTATATTCTAATTTTTTGATTTTTGTTTAAATCGGTTGTTCTACGGTAAGTAAAAAAATATTCTGAATTCATTGAATAATGGCTTAAAAAATTGTTTCGATGTCTCTTTCCGGAGAGGTCCTAGGATATAATATTTCAAATTCATTCAATTATGCATGAAAAAAAAATTTCTCATACCATTTCATCGAAGTGCGAAAATAACATAAATAGCGTCATTCTTGAATTTGATTTATACAATAATTTCCGCAAGAAGTCTAGTACAATTGATTCACAAATATAATTCAATTGAATAAAATAATATGAAACGATAAATGATATACGATAGATGAAAATTTTGTGCAAAATAACCATTCGAAAACATATACTAATGTATTCTCAAAAATAACTATACTACATGAAGACGAAAGAAATTTCTCACTTGTTTTGTTAAGGGGAAAACAAATTCCAGTTCTTCGAGGAAAAATTCTTAACCCGTCAGAAGGCGCGCGATCCTCCCACCGCTCTTTAGGCGCACAATGAGAGAATCTCCCCCGTTACAGGCGCGCTACATAGAGGGAGAGACCTGTGCTCTGGTCTTCTCACCAGTCGTGCTCTGGTCCCCCACTACTGACCAACGTACCCAAAACTGAAACACGTCTCCCCACTGACTTTAGGCGTGCGATGAGAGAATCTCTCACGACTCTCAATCTATTTCAATAGAATATTTTTTATTGATTTATTGGTGTATTCTACAGGAAATTTTCTAGCACCAGAAGACAGCGAGATGGTTATTTGAGATATATAAAAATTGTTCTTTTCAATATTTACGATTTTAATGTATGTTTCCTACACCTTGAAAATTTTTGTGAGAGAAAGTATCATAGCGCGTCTACTGACGGGTTAAAAGGACTACAATCCAGTCTCCGTACAACATACTTTCGTACAAGATACTAGGCCTGAGTCCGTACCGAGCGATACCCACACTTTCTGGCTTGCATATTTTTCGTTTCGTATTATCCGTACAAAATACTCGACAAAGGGGCTAGAATTGGGTGGGAGCAAATTGAGATATAAACTAATTAATAATATTAATTGAGATATTATTAATTGTACATCATTTGGGCACTCGTTACAGTTCATAAAAAAATTGAAGGCATTGGTCATAAAACTTGGTGAAATATCGATCTTTTTACATGCAATGTACCATGTGTTTACGTCCATTTTTAGGATGCATAAATAGACAAAACAAAACAAAATTGAATCCAATTTGAAAGTCTCAATTTCTTATTCCACGTTTCTAAATTGTTATTTTGAAAAGGAACAATACTTCTAATCAAACATTCGTGTTTGACATCAGGAATCGTGCTCAAATGATCATGAAAAATGCAAATCGTCTAGTATCTTGTACGAAGAATACCAAATCAAAATATTTTCTCCTCTGAGCGCAAGTAAAGTGGGGATATGTAATTCTCGGGATTTGATTTCCCTACAGTCCCTATGGTATCTTGTACGAAGCTTGGACTGTATTCTTCACCTGATTTTTTTATCAGCAATTTGCTTCTGCAGGTCAAAAGTGTCTCCGGCCGATCAAAAATACTGTTTTGAACATGTTCTTTTATTTCTCTCGGTGCGGGATTATGATCTTGAAATTAAATAATTGAGCTGTCACGAATTCCACTCGCATCTCTACTTTCGTTTAGAGTTAAGCGAGAGAGAGAGGGGGGGATGGAGAGGAATGGATGATCGAGGGAGATCGAGTTATCACTGGTGGAGGCCACTGGTGTGTGTAATGCTGGAGTTATCCGATGGTGTGTATGCCCGCATTAACATTCATGCCTATGCCTTTTAGAGACCGGTGATGCGAGGCCTCTTACAATCAGGCACACTATTCTTTTACTGTTATAAACACACCGACGTACGTACGCTCAACTAAACCTTCGAACTTGTACTCAATTTTCACTGTCATTAGGGGGAGAACAATGAGTTGGGGGAGGGAAGATTGAGGGGCTTTAGAAATTAGGTGAGATTGGAAATTCATTTGCGTGAGATGGGAATTTTTTTCTGGGCAATTGAGAATAATAGGATAGTCACTCTGAATTTCTTTTAAATTTTTTCGATGGATTCTGATTGAAATTTCCGTTAAGTTTTTTTGGAGTTGATTAATTCGGTAGATTTAAAATTGTTGGAAGACTGTAACATCTCGGGACGAAAAAGATTTAGAAGAAAAAAGATTAATTTTTTGTGAAGAATTACACGGTGTGAGAAAAGTCTTCAATTTTAGGCGATAACAATATGTAACTTTTCCAGATTGTGAGAAAATTGAAGGAAATTGCGTTTTTTTTATGTGAAGCAGATATAGATTTTAATGACAACTTTTATTTTCAATTGTAAGGCTGAATAATAATAATAATAATAATAATAATGATAGTAATAATAATAAAGTGTTATAGTTATAAAACTGAAAAATCAGTTATTTGAAATAATAATAATTCTTTTCAGTAAAATATAATGATAGTTTTTTTTTTGATAAAAAAAAAACTATCATCCCGTCAATTTCCGTCCCACGTGACGGGAACCACTACACCTCCATATAGCACTATCAAACTCACTATCATCCCGTCAATTCCCGTAAAAATAAATCGATTTTCAAATAGATTGGGAATTCAGAACAGTAATGCCCTAAAATTTGATGCCTCCCAAAATTGACATTTTTGTGTGGATCTGAAAATGGAAATCTCATTGAAAAAAAAAACACCAGAAAGGATGAACCTTGGAACTTATATTCAATTTGAATTGCCATTAGGAGGAGAATGATGAGTTGGGTTCGAGGGATTTTAGAAATCAGGTGAAATTGGAAATTCATTTGGTTTTAAATAGATTGGAAATTCAGAACAGTAATGGCCTAAAATTTCATGACTCTCAAAATTGACATTTTTATGTGAATCTGAAAATGGAAATCTCATTGAAAAAAAAACACCATAAAGGATGAACCTTCGAACTTATATTCAATTATTTTAATTGCCATTAGGGGGAGAACGATGAGTTGGGTTCGAGGGACTTTAGAAATCAGGTGAGATTGGAAATTCATTTGCGTGAGATGAGAATTTTTTCTGGGCAATTGAGAATGATAGGATAGCCACTCTAAATTTCTTTTACAATCTTTTCGATGGATTTTGATCAAAATTCCATAATTTTTTTTTTTTTGAGCTGATTAATTCGGTAGATTTAAACATTTTGGAAGACTATAACATCTCGGGACGAAAAAGGTTTAGAAGAAAAAAGATAAAAAGTTTCAATTTTACGCGAAAAAAATATCCGAATTTTCCAGGTTGTCAGAAAATTGCAAAAAATTTAGTTTTTTCATGTGAATCTAGTCATTAAGGAGAGGAGGAAACATACATATGTGTAAAACAAAGAAAACGTTTGTAACACCAAAGAGAGGAATCAATAAAATAATAATAGTTTTTTCATTTGAAGTAGACAGATATTTCAATGACAATTTGCATTTTCAATTCAATTAAATTGTAAATTTAAACATAATAAATGAAACGCAAGTAAGTTGTCATGAATAAATTGAGCATAACAATGAATCGAACTCCAAATAGATTGGGAATTCAGAATAATAATAGTCGAAAATCTCATGATTACATTTAAACACAAAGTTGACCCGTTCGTGTGAATCCGAAAATATAAAACTCATTGAATAATCAATAAATCAACTAATTTGTCAAAAACGCCATAAATGATGGCTTATTCACATCAACGAGTTGTCATAGAAAATTATTAACCATAAAATATCTTACCGCATACTATAAAATATCTTGACCGCAAATATCTTTCGAAAATATGCTTCAGGGGAAAGCACCTGAGTTTTTTATTGTAGACATCATTATGAACTACAAAAAAATTAGCTTATTCATTTTTCTCTAAGCTTATAAGTTCCAAATTCGTCTGAAATAATTGGTTTGAATTTGGTAATCCATTTTGGAATGATTATAAAAACGTGCCAGTTATCCTTGTGGAAGAGACATTCACAAGTAAACATCAAATGACATTTTCGATTGAGAATTTCATGAACCATAAAAAATTCTTGATATTTCTCTCGGGGAAGAATGCGGAAACGCTAACAAGTTCCTCCGACAACAATTTTTCCACCTAAAAATACATTTCGATAAGAAAAATCTAATAAATTCCCCAAAAGCCCGATAAATTCGTAATCGAAAGTCAAGAATATATTTTCCTCAATTTTCCTTATTTCTATTAATTTCTATGGAATAATTAAACTGGAATTCACAGTATTCATTTATTTTCCTATCACATTGTGAATGTCACTTGATAAAAGTTTCCAAAAACATTACTGGAACTTTCAGCCAAAATTACTTTTAAATGGATCAGAAAAATAAATCCGGATAAATTCTGAGTTTCGTCTCCTCATAATCAGAAAAATAAAGGATTTATCTTCAGATAAAAACGTCAATCATAAGTTTAAAAGATTGCGACTTAACATTTTTCGCAAATGCCAACAAGTTTGTCGATATTTTCAAAATAATCTGTACAAATTCTCACATCCACCTGTTTTTCACCATTCGACAACAGAATCAAAGAATGCGGAAATGCCAGCAAGTTCCTCCAATATCAATTTTCCCATCGAAAAATGCATTTCGACGATAAGAAAAATCTCATAACGTCCCCAAAAGCCCGGTAAATTCAAAATAAAAAATTTAAGAATATGTTTTCCTCAATTTTTCTTATTTCTATTAATTGCTGTAGAAGCATTGAATTGAAATTCCCAATAGCTATTCATTTTTCCATCAGCCTGTGCATTTCCAATGACGAAATTTTGAAAAATTTTAGTGTAACTGTCACTTGATTCAAGTTTCCAAAAAATTTATTGGAAGTTTCACCCAAAATTTCAGCCAAATTTTTTTTTAATGTATCCGAAAAATATATCTGTAGAAATTTGGAGCTTCATCTCCTCATAATTTGGTAGTTTCCTTTTTATAAAAGGGATATAACCAGTAAGGAATAACAACATCTCCTCATAATGAAACTTATAACGCAAAAATAAAGGATTTGTCTTCAGATAAAAACACCAAATGATCTTTCTCATAAAAAATCTCACAAATTTGAAATTTGAAATTTGAAATTTGAATTTTCTCATAAAAAACCTCACAAATTTGAAAAAATGTTTCTCAACACTTTTCTCAAATCCCAACAAATTTTTACCGATATTTGCAAAATCTTCTCCACAAATTCTGACACACACTTGTTTTTCACCATTCGACAACAGAATCAAAGAATGTGGAAATGCTAACAAGTTCCTCCAACAACAATCTTCCCACCTAGAAAAAGATTTTTATGATGAGAAAAATCTAATAATTTCCCCAAAACCCGATAAATGCGTAATCGAAAATTCAAGAATATTTTTCCTATTTTATATTTACTTCCATAGAACAATTTAACTGACTGAATCATAAACTTAAAAGAATGCTACTCAACATTTCTCTCAAATCCCAATAAATTTGTCAATATTTTCAAAATAGTCTCCACAAAATCCGCCATCCAGTTGTTTGTCAAGATTTGACAACAGAATAAAAGAATGCGGAAATGCCAAGTTCCTCCACCACCAATATTCCCACGTAAAAATGCATTTCGATGATGATAAAAATTTAATAACATCTCTAAAAGCCCGATAAATTCATAATAAAAAATTCAACGATAGATTCTAAATTTTCCTCATTTTTCTTTATTCCCAGGGACTAACTGAACTGGAATTAACAGTATCCATTTACTTTCTAATCAAATTGTAAATTTTCAATGGGGAAAATGCTTGGAAGTTTAATCCAAATGTCACCTGATAAAAGTTTCCAAAAAATTAACCGGAAATTTCAGTCAAAATTATTTTTAAATGTATTTGAAAAATAAATGTATATACCCTTCGGGTTTCATCTCCTCATAATTACAAAAATAACAGATTTGTCTTCAGATAAAAACATGAATCATAAACTTGAAAAAATACTAATCAACATTTTTCTCAAATCCCAATAAATTTCTCGATATTTTCAAAATAGTCTCCACAAAATCCGCCATCCAGTTGTTTGTCAAGATTTGACAACAGAATAAAAGAATGCGGAAATGCCAAGTTCCTCCACCACCAATATTCCCACGTAAAAATGCATTTCGATGATGATAAAAATTTAATAACATCTCTAAAAGCCCGATAAATTCATAATAAAAAATTCAACGATAGATTCTAAATTTTCCTCATTTTTCTTTATTCCCAGGGACTAACTGAACTGGAATTAACAGTATCCATTTACTTTCTAATCAAATTGTAAATTTTCAATGGGGAAAATGCTTGGAAGTTTAATCCAAATGTCACCTGATAAAAGTTTCCAAAAAATTAACCGGAAATTTCAGTCAAAATGATTTTTAAATGTATTTGAAAAATAAATGTGTATACCTTTCGGGTTTCATCTCCTCATAATTACAAAAATAACAGATTTGTCTTCAGATAAAAACATGAATCATAAACTTGAAAAAATACTAATCAACATTTTTCTCAAATCCCAATAAATTTCTCGATATTTTCAAAATAGTCTCCACAAAATCCGCCATCCAGTTGTTTGTCAAGATTTGACAACAGAATAAAAGAATGCGGAAATGCCAAGTTCCTCCACCACCAATATTCCCACGTAAAAATGCATTTCGATGATGATAAAAATTTAATAACATCTCTAAAAGCCCGATAAATTCATAATAAAAAATTCAACGATAGATTCTAAATTTTCCTCATTTTTCTTTATTCCCAGGGACTAACTGAACTGGAATTAACAGTATCCATTTACTTTCTAATCAAATTGTAAATTTTCAATGGGGAAAATGCTTGGAAGTTTAATCCAAATGTCACCTGATAAAAGTTTCCAAAAAATTAACCGGAAATTTCAGTCAAAATGATTTTTAAATGTATTTGAAAAATAAATGTGTATACCTTTCGGGTTTCATCTCCTCATAATTACAAAAATAACAGATTTGTCTTCAGATAAAAACATGAATCATAAACTTGAAAAAATACTAATTTTTCTCACATCCCAATAAATTTCTCGATATTTTCAAAATAGTCTCCACAAAATCCGTCATCCAGTTGTTTGTCAAGATTTGACAACAGAATAAAAGAATGCGAAAATGCCAAGTTCCTCCAACACCAATATTCCCACCTAAAAATGCATTTCGATGATAATAAAAATCTAATAACGTCCCCAAAAGCCCGATAAACTCATACTCGAGAAATTTCTCTTTTGACATAAATAGCGAAAAAAAAACATTTTCGATAGTCATTGGAGATTAAACCAGTATCGATAAAATTCTTTGATATGATTTTCAGCCACGCGGAGAGCGTCTCATACCAGTAGAATCCGAGTGAGACTCTCCGATGTTTTAACTCATCTACTGCGCATGCGCACTGGCTCAGTAACTGTTGGAATGCGCGCGAGGCGTCCCTTTTCGTTCCTTTCACTGTCTCTTTTCCACTAACGCCGATATTGCGTGCTAAATACCCGGGGGAATTTCAAAAATATTTGTTTTCCCACTGTTCCAAGAATTTTACCCCCACCCCGTACTCAACATCACGCGCCACAAATTACAAAATCTAAAAAAAATCGGAAACGAATGTTCAATCCCCGAAATTTCAATTTTTTCGGTTTACAAGATGATAAATTCAAAATTAATTGCAACAAATTGCAATAAATGGAAAAATATAATTAATAAATTCTGCGGGTTTTAATTACCTTTAATCTTTTCTCGTGATCACCGAGATTTGAATTATCTCGTGAATACCGGAGGCATCCCGTGCAAATTGTAATCCAATGGAATTCACAAAATGATGAATAATTCACTCGAAATAAAATTGCACACTAAAAAATCACAATCACTGGAGTTGAAGAAAAAATTCTCTCGCAAATATTGAATTCTTCTCGATGTTTCGCCAGCACTGAAACGCCGTTTCGAGCCGTTCTCAACTCAACCCGAAGGAGCAAAGGAATGAGAGCTCACCACGGCTCCTCGGCGACTGGCGCGTTTTACGTTTCACTGGTTATTTTTTTAATTTTTTTGTGATCTACTTGCGTTTAAAAGCCAGACGCATTGCATTTGGCTTGTGGAGATCAATTGATTGAGCACTTGAAACTGTTTCTGATCATTGATGATGCAGGTGGAGGTGATTCGTGTGAAGTATTGTGGTGGTGTTGCAGGTACAGGACAGACGGATTTTCAAACGTTCTCCACCGGCGGCCGGCGAGTGACTGCAGTCCATGGAGGAGGGAGGGTTAGCCCCCTCGAGTGTTGGACTCTGTCGAATGCGGGGATCTCTCACTTGCACCAATAGCCACACGGGAATGTGGGAGATCGAGAAATCGATGGTGGGATGGAATGCATGTACATACCTATAGACGTGACTCCATCAAAATTTATCATCTCGATAGTTTTGGTGGCTGGGGCGGAGGCTGGGGCGATTGATAGCGATTTAATTGAGGGATTGTTTTGGGGGGACGGGAGGGAATTGTAGGGAAACTGTTGGGGGTGAAAAATATTATGATTAAGGTGGAACGGAACCCCTGTGTTTATATGAATTTTTAGAATTGTGTTTTCTCCTGCAATTATTATTTTATATTTATGAAACTACTTCATTGACTCAATAATGCAATGATCGAGTCGATAAAGTAGTTTCATAGATAAATATTAATAATTGAAGGAGAAAACACAATTCTAAAAGTTCATACAGACAAAGGGGTTCCGTTTCCCCTTAAAGGGAAATTCCAGCGGAAAAATCAATGTTCTGGGATTGAAAATTTCTTGAGATGAGAATCTTTGATCGTTGAATTGAAATTTTTGGAAATGTCGAACCCAGTTTTTTGTTTTTTTGGAAAATTATCGTGACGAGAATGTTATCGAGGGGCTATGAAATGAGAATTCTTGGCTGGGGCGAAATAATCCTGATTCAAGAATTTCTTGTTCATGATGGGTAGGGAGGGAATGGTAGAGAAGCCAGAATATTATAAATAAAATATTTAATATTTATTTTACTCTTCATTTATGAATATTATAAATAAAGAGTAATTCCGAGGAAAAAATCAATGTTCTGGGATTGAAAATTTCTTGAGATGAGAATCTTTAATCGTCGAATTGAAATTTTTGGAAATGTCGAGCCCAGTTTTTTGTTTTTCTGGAAAATTATCGTGACGAGAATGTTATCGAGGGGCTATGAAATGAGAATTCTTGACTGGGGCGAAATAATCTTGATTCAAGAATTTCTTGTTCATGATGGGTAGGGAGGGAATGGTAGAGAAGCCATTGGTGGTGAAAAATATTATAAATAAAGAGTAATTCCAGAGGAAAAATCAATGTTCTGGGATTGAAAATTTCTTGAGATGAGAATCTTTGATCGTTGAATTGAAATTTTTGAAAAGTTCGAATCCAGTTTTGACTTTTTCTTGAAAATTATCGTGACGAAAATATTATCGCAAGACTGAAATAAGAATTTTTGACTGGAGCGAAATAATATTGGTTCAAGAATTTTTTGTTTATGTGTGGAAAGAAGAACTTTCCTCATTCGTTTTTTCGAGAGTATTTTATATTCAATGAAAAATATGTAGGTATTCTCGGAATATCGAGAATATCGATATTTACGAAGGAAGCCAAGAATTCTGGGTTCAAATAATGAATGTGTGTACATGGCTATTAATGTAACTTCATCAGAATTTATCATCTCGATAGTTATGGTGGCTGGGGAGAAGGGTGGCACGATTGATGGGGATTTAATTGAGGGAGAGAATAGTGGGAAGTTATTCGGGGTGAAAAATATTATAAATAAAGGGGAATTCCAGAGGACGAAATAAATGTTCTGGGATCGAGAATCTCTTGGGATGAGAATCTTTAGCGGTTGAATTGAAATTTTTGAAAGTCTCGAATCCAGTTTTTTCTTTTTCTTGTCTAGGATGAAATAATCTTGATTCAAAAAATTTTTGTTCATGTGTCGAAAGAAGAATTTTCTTCTCTCCTTTCGTCGAGAGTATTTTATATTCAATGAAAATATATATCAGTTCTAGGAGTATCAAGAATATCGATATTCAGGAAGAAAATTAGGAATTCTTGGTTTAAATGGTGAATGCATTTCAGTAGCGAAGTGGTAAAACAAGTTAATTTTGACTATTGGGCAGGTTTCAATGAATATCTTGGGATCTAAGGGAGATAGTAAAATTTTTGTTATAACCTTTTTTTGTAGAGCCCATTAAGAGCTACAATAAATGTAATTACGAAAATTTCGCTATCTCCCTTAGTTTCGGAAATATTACTCAAGAATTCAACTGAGAGATAAGTCGACTTGAACCGTTTTACCACTTCGCTCGAGGAGCTACTCACTCCCTGATTGAGTGACACCATGACTTCGAAATGAAGTCGACTTCACGTGATTTCGGGGTTGATTTCAGTGTTGATTCGAGTTTGACTTCGGTGATTTCGGGAAAAAATGAAATCAATGACTTCAAGTGGCTCGTGACATGACTTCGTGACGGCAGTTGACTTCGAATGATCTCATAGATTCGAAATGAATGATTTCAGAGGCAATGTAGTCATTCAAATCACGATTAATAAAACTCAAGGAACGAGAGGGAACGGGGCAGAACGGGGCGGTTACAGTTTTCGAAGTCTGCTTATTTTACAATAGGATTTAGTGCAACTTGTTCTTATTTCAAAGCATGGAACAAGAACTGGAGAATCTCGAATTTTTACACATAAAAAACGATTAAAAATTAATTTCCAACCTTTATATTTGAAAAGTGATACATAAAGTATTTTACAGATTAATTATTTAACGTATCAACTGTATTTTTTCAAAAATATTTTTCAACTTTATCAAAAATGCTTCCATGGAGCTTTAAATCGCCAGTCTCACATATCAGTGGAGGGGAAATTGTCTTTCTGTATTGTTTTATATCGATGTAGCCGTGAACAGTCATTGGCTCGGATTTCAAACAATTCAAACTCATCCAAAATGTACCAATGTCACAGAACTTACTAAGGAGTACGATACCTCTTGCATTCAGTGNTCACCAAATAAAAACAAAATTGTTTATAAAGATCATTGACGACATTATGAGGCCAGATTGAGGGCCATCCAAATGATGAGGTTTGAGACCTAAGAGGTTCTGTTGAGTTTCTAGGGACTTTCTCATTCAGACCTCTTGACTGATAAAAGGGAAATAACTACCATTTCCAGGTCTATTTGAGAGTAAAAATCCAATGTCTTTCCCCGACCCATAGGGCGCATTTCAGCCTCATCGACCTCAGTTTGAAACTCACTATGAGGCTAGAATGGAGTTGAAAAACACGACTCGGGAGATAATACTTATATCGCCGTGTGACATACAATGTTTTATGTCATGAGATCGGCCGCGCGTGCTACGCACGCGCCTTCTCATTTCCTCACGTAGTGGCGCTTCGGTTTCAGTCTTACGCTTATGCTTATTCGAGAGTTTTCAGATATTTCGAGATCGATTTCCTTTCTCCTTTTACGATAGGATTAGGCCCGAAAACCGCAATCGAACCACGCGAAGCAAGGCCTAGTGACATAAAATAACATGTGCACCTCGGGCGGGGAAAACATGATTTTCATAGGATGCCAAACCCTCGAAGGCGAGGGTTTGGCATCCTATGAGCTAAAAAAAATTTTTCATCGCACTTCCCTTATTTTTCAACAATTACGGGGATTTATCGGATTGAAAAGTGACAGAGAATCGATCAAAGATAAAAAATTATTCATTAATTTTTCATTTATCAGTGGTTTTTATCATTAATCGAGTTTTTTGTGTAGGTATCATCTATCTTTATAAAGCATTTATAAGTATATGAAAGTCAATACATTTGAAATTTCAATGAAGAAAAGGAAGCTTCTCACCAGTAAATGAGGTGATAGATCAGCGCGCGCATCCGTTCTAGTACGCAGAAGTTATTAGCAACATGTGCGATACACGAACCAATGAAAATACAGTAGAGGCTTCGTATAAGATACCTCTCTGTAAGATACGTCGCGGTCCGAGCGTCGAGACCTACCCCTACTCTCGGCACTTTTATCGCCTCCCGAATGTTTGTTCTATGGGCTTCTTATAAGATACCTATGGCCCGTGTTAAGGGTTAGACGGGAGGGACGAACGAAGTGATCANGTTGAATTGAAATTTTTGAAAGTCTCGAATCCAGTTTTTTCTTTTTCTTGTCTAGGATGAAATAATCTTGATTCAAAAAATTTTTGTTCATGTGTCGAAAGAAGAATTTTCTTCTCTCCTTTCGTCGAGAGTATTTTATATTCAATGAAAATATATATCAGTTCTAGGAGTATCAAGAATATCGATATTCAGGAAGAAAATTAGGAATTCTTGGTTTAAATGGTGAATGCATTTCAGTAGCGAAGTGGTAAAACAAGTTAATTTTGACTATTGGGCAGGTTTCAATGAATATCTTGGGATCTAAGGGAGATAGTAAAATTTTTGTTATAACCTTTTTTTGTAGAGCCCATTAAGAGCTACAATAAATGTAATTACGAAAATTTCGCTATCTCCCTTAGTTTCGGAAATATTACTCAAGAATTCAACTGAGAGATAAGTCGACTTGAACCGTTTTACCACTTCGCTCGAGGAGCTACTCACTCCCTGATTGAGTGACACCATGACTTCGAAATGAAGTCGACTTCACGTGATTTCGGGGTTGATTTCAGTGTTGATTCGAGTTTGACTTCGGTGATTTCGGGAAAAAATGAAATCAATGACTTCAAGTGGCTCGTGACATGACTTCGTGACGGCAGTTGACTTCGAATGATCTCATAGATTCGAAATGAATGATTTCAGAGGCAATGTAGTCATTCAAATCACGATTAATAAAACTCAAGGAACGAGAGGGAACGGGGCAGAACGGGGCGGTTACAGTTTTCGAAGTCTGCTTATTTTACAATAGGATTTAGTGCAACTTGTTCTTATTTCAAAGCATGGAACAAGAACTGGAGAATCTCGAATTTTTACACATAAAAAACGATTAAAAATTAATTTCCAACCTTTATATTTGAAAAGTGATACATAAAGTATTTTACAGATTAATTATTTAACGTATCAACTGTATTTTTTCAAAAATATTTTTCAACTTTATCAAAAATGCTTCCATGGAGCTTTAAATCGCCAGTCTCACATATCAGTGGAGGGGAAATTGTCTTTCTGTATTGTTTTATATCGATGTAGCCGTGAACAGTCATTGGCTCGGATTTCAAACAATTCAAACTCATCCAAAATGTACCAATGTCACAGAACTTACTAAGGAGTACGATACCTCTTGCATTCAGTGTAAGAATCCTGCTCACTAACAAAAGTAAAAATATTATTTACTACGTACGTCAACGCGGTACGTTAGCCATAGTACGGTACGCCGGTTAATTTAATTGATTTCAAATGACTTCGATGTGATTTCATGACTTCGACGCGACTTCAAGACCTCGGCATGATTACAGAAATGATTTCAGAGGGTTGAAATCGCGTGACTTCGGTGATTTCGATAACTTCAATGAATTCACATGATTTCAACGTGACTTCAGATTGACTTCATCACAGAGTGGTGCCATAACTTCGGGAGTGAGTAGCGCCTCGACTTCGCTACTGATTTAATTCAACTCTTGGGAATGAGAATCTTTGGTCGTTTTGATGTTTTGTTTTCCTTCCTAGGTGCACCTACTATTTTTGGTCATAACTGCACGATATAGTTAGATTTCTTGTGCCCAACTGCAGGGAGGAACGTGAGTTCTGTCAATCCGCGGATCGTCGAAAACAACAGAAATCCGAGAAATAAAATGAGCCATTTTCCTCCCGCCCGTGAACAATTTTTACGGATACCATCTAAAAGTCCCCAGCAAGACTGATAAATATTCGGAAATTTACGGGCATATTGTTAGCTGGGCGTCATTCGGGGAGGAAAATCGAACTTTCCGGGCAGATATGACGAAATAGTACATTATGTCATTAAGAATAATAATGAATGACCCGATGAATGATAATAATGAATGAGAATAATAATGAATTACTTTTATCGCTTAATGACATAATGTACTATTATGTCATTAAGCGATAAAAGTATCATCTGATGAAAGTGACTTTACAGTCCGAGCCGAAGGCGAGGATTATAATCGCATGAGTCANTAGACGGGAGGGACGAACGAAGTGATCATGAGAGTCTAATGACCTTAAGGTGGGGTCACACCACTTTTTTCAAGTAATGGAAATATGCATCGATTTTTTTTTCACTTTTCCCATCGAAAAATCGTATTTTTTCGTCTGTGATTATTCTCGAGTCCACAAACAATCCCCCAACATCAGCTGCCATTTTATCACGCGGGGTTATGTTTAGAGAGAAAAGGGAACGCCGGTGATACAAATTCAAAACATTAAACACATATAAATTGATTAGTTATCGATATTCATTCAGTAAAAATGAAAATTTCATTGAATTCCGGCGCAACGAGCGAGGTATCTTATTTGAAACTCACTGATCCCTATCTTTCTACTCTCTACACGGAGAGAAACATTCAATAAAAATTACGTATTTTTTCCGTAATTCCGGAGCGAAATGTGGTGGTAGAAAATTTTACGGAACTGTCACGGAATTTTTCCACAGCACTCCTTAATTTTTATCTGAATCTCTTGTGAAAAATTACGATACCGTCACTTAAATTTTCTGAGTCGATTCCGTAATCGGTGAGTGAAGTGAGAGTTCCGTAATTTTTACTGAACATTTCTCTACGTGTATGTGCGCGGGTAGTGGGGGTATAGGGATTCCCGGAATTCCACCCTCCTACTGTCCGAGACTTATCTTATACGAAGCCTCTACTGTATTCCTGTAATACAGTATGATAGAGAATAAAGTCTTCAGTTGAAACTGAACAGGTTCAGGGTTCAGGGCAGGTGTCCGGTTGGATCCTTGTAATGCAAGTGCAGAAATTTTTTAAATATTTTGTTTGTTATCTTTTCCTCACTATCACCTAAATTACGCTGCATTATAATCAATCCATTAATTCATGCATAAATATTATGCGCCTTATCACTATCTTCATTTTTGTTTCATGATAATGGACTCTGGAAGGATGAATTTTCGAAAATTTCGGTGATTCAGGCAAAGTTTAATTCACCCCTGCAAATTGAAGGGTCTAATAGCATTGGGAATTTCAATATAACTCGCTTGTCATCTATACTCGTCTAACTCCGATGTTTAGCTAATAAGTAACAATTACTGTCCACTTTGATCGCTATTTATCGTTCCATGCCATAGCGACCATATCCTTTAGAATATGTAAAGGTAAGTGCCACGATATTTATCGCTGAACAGTGTCGGCAGATAATGTAGGATTCTTGTGTATCTTCGTCAGACTGGATTGTGGTGTTCGCTACTAGGGATGAGTGATGTTTTAAAATACATTGATTATCGAAGAATCGATGTTTTTCAAAAAACATTGATGTTGAGAATCGATTTTTCTGGAAAAACATCGATTATTTAAAAAATCGATGGTTTTCTCAGTACACAAGAAAAATAATTTTTTTATTTTAAAAAAGTTGAAATTTTTTTTTTAAAAACAACAGACGACTGGACTTATTCACTTATCATTTATAACGCACATACTGTAGAAAATAGTTACTGCTGAATGCAGATAAATTATTCCTTTTTTTATTCTCATTCAATCAATATTATTATTCGATAAAAAAATGAAAAATTTTATTAGCTGACTCCAAAACATCGATGCTTGAAAAAAAATATCGAAAATCTATCCCATCCCTATTCGCTACTCGTCATTATTCACCGGTTTTTTCATCTGGACACAGATATTGTGAATAATTAAAAAGTTTTCATTGCCAAATCAGCATGAAACTTTCAAATTAGCTGATGATTTATTACCACTCGAGACAGTTAAATCTGAAGTTATCATTGTCCATCAAGAGAAATGGAGGCTTGTTTTTATTGTGAATAAGAATTATGCTGCTAACGAATTGAGCGCCAGTTTGATGGAACTCTGTGATCCGTCAACTTTGTTTAGGTATCCTACAACACCCAAAGAAGTGACTGCGTCTTTTGAAACTGTTATATGTGAAGTAACTGGTTTGAAAAGATTCAAATCCAACAGATGCACTATACCCAAACGAGTTCAAAATACGATTTCTCGTAAGTTTGTCGATTACCAACGAATAAAGCTTTGACAAATCTATTTCCATTGTACAATTAGAGAAATAATAATTTTTCGCCCAGAAAATCATACTGAAGAGAAATAATAGAAGATATAATGAGTCCAACCTTCACCATTTGCCAATATTCAATTAAGTATTCACTTATAATTAATATTGCATTTTCTAAGGTTTTCTTCAAACAAAGTTGATTAGAATTAATAGTTTGAATGATGAGATAATCTCACATTTTTTACGTTAAGTATAGGAGAATCTGAATGCAATATAGTGAAAATGATGATCGATTCTTCCACTTTGAACAAATAATATTAATATCTAAATACAAAATTTCTGACATGAATAAAAAGAAGCTGTGACTCAAAATTTTAAATTAAGTTTCAAGTTTTAATTTACTGCTGAAAACACGAGATGACAATATTCTAAGCACGGAATTATATTGATGAGATGAGGAGCAGATTAATTGAATTATCGTGTGAACTAACTAAAAATTGATAACCAGAGTATCAATAAACATTGAATTCCAGAAACTCACACTGTAATGTGTGTTCTAGAAGAAATCCAATTGTAATTATGATTAAAATCTTATCCAGTGAGCCCAGGAACTGGAACATGAGCAAATCATTTATTGTAATATGGAAATTTAACAGCTGATAAATTGGCACACATGATTATCATCGGTCGTATTGCTTTTTGCAGTGACAATGATTATCAACAATTAATTGAAAAAAGGAAAATTGGATCTGACAGGAAAAGGGCTCAATGAAAGTTTTTTAAATTTGTGACTGTGAGGTATTCGAATTCGTAAATACTTTTGAATATAAGTGTACACCCTCGCAGTAGGATTAGGGTCTACGAATAAAACTGTACTGTATAGTCAATCTCATTCTGGAGTTCTTCGGAGTAACGCCGAATAAATATGGAACTTGTCTGAATTTTTTTTATTTTCTAATCTCAAGTTTAGAACCTGAATAATTCATTCTTCATTCACAAACGTTTGAAATATTGCTCATTAATTAATAATTAATTTTTAAAAGTCAAAGATTTGAAACTCTTCAAAATCGCCAATGACGTCACACAAACGGTCGAGCGCTGGGGGCCTATTCTCGAAANGACTATATTTCCGTGCACGGAAGTGGCTTCGTAAACGAATTGCGTATAGGAATCATATAGGCGTTCCGTCAACGGAGTCGATTCCGCGCACGAAAATATTTCGAGAATAGGCGCCCGGGACCAATCACAAAATGGCTCGAGCCAACCTAACCCAATCTTGAGGTGCGCCTCAGCCAATGGAGGACGACAACTCACCACTCTCTTCTTTTTCGACCAATCAAGCGGTACCTGACCGTCTTCGTGACGTCATGACCGAAAAATTGGCCTCGAAAACGACTGATTTTCAATTAATCATTATAAGACATCTAGACAATATTTCTCCATAATTGTCACCGTTTAACTGTTTCGTATTGTTCTTTTCCTCCCTCTCAACCACCTTCATGTGATCCTCTCTTTTTAACTCGTTATTCTTTTATCTTCATTTCTAGTCCGCAAACACGTCATTCCTTTCTGTATCTCTTGTTCGCCCCAAAATCTTCAATAAACCAGTTGTTTAATTATTAAATGTGTCCATTCTTAACAATCCTATTTACTAAAGATGAAAGAAACGTGAAGTTGTTTTATATCGAAATATCTCGAAACTGCCTGATCGCTAATCCTTAATTTGGATTGGTCAATATGTGACACGAAGTTATTCACAAAAAAAAACACGCGGTATTTTCAAATTCTTCAGTGACATAATTTCAAAATCTTCAGTGGTAAATTTTTTTTTCACGTCATATATATAATATATACATATATTTCACATGTATATATATCATCGGTGAAATTAATAAATTCTGTCCTTTTATGGAGACCGATTATTTTCAAAAATTAAAGATAATTAATTGAAAATGAAAAATTCTTTATAGATTTTTTTACTCTACTTCGGCATTCACTTCAATCATTAGTCGAATTCTCTTTGATTCATTATCAATATTTATCAGGTATTGATGAAAAAATGAAATTCAATGAATTCCATTTCTTCATTTCAACAAATGAATAGATCAGAGCGCGTGAGAGCGCGCGCATAGATCTTGTGTTACAAGAAATGTGTGAATAGGGGAATCAGAAAGAATTGCGCTTCATGCAAGTTTCCTATTAGTTCTCTGTCTAATTGTTATATTATTTATTTACTGCACTACTATTTTACAGAGACCGTCACAAATTAAAACTTAGTTACGACCGTCATACATCTAGACAGACAACTTGACACCAATTTGTTTGCAAATTATTGGTGGCCATTTTTAGTCAGAAAATTTGCGCGTCACATGACCATCATTTTTGTTATATGAAGCGAGATCGCTTCATATAACAAAATGATCGTTATGATAACAAATGATCGTTATTTTTCATCTCCAATTGGCGATCGCAACATAGATGTCAGAGCCACCAAGTGGACCCTAAACTAACTATTTTTGGGGGCTAACCAATGAAATCACTGGGAGCGAACCAATGATAGGGCTCAACCAATGAGATCACTGGGTTCCCCTTGATCTCATTGGTTGGCCCCCGTCAGTAGTTCGTTTAGAGACGACTTGATGGCTCTCACATCTGCGTTGCGATCGCGAATCATACCTTACCCTCCAACAAGACAACGTTCTCCATCTACCGTCACCCCCGCAAACCACCCTCGGAGAACCAAATGCCTACCATATCGATCGGCGCTCCTCGCGGCGAGCATTCCCCACACGAAAATCCCACGACCAATCCCCAATACGAACCGTCGAATCACAATATCCGTCCACAAATCCAGTTGCAAACCCAATCGCCACCGAGAGAGACAGAACGAGAGACCCCGATCCAGTTTCCCCATTACAATCCCTACCCATACAACACCAAAATAAGCAGCGATAGAGAGAGACAATAAACCCCTGAACAATAATCTCGGAATACCCTAGCGAACCGAGTGAGCCTAGGCAGGCCCCAGTCGAGAAGGAGTGTGTGACGTAAAGCAGCGATCCAAACAAGTATCAGCTGTGTGGCAGTCATTGTTCGTTTCGGATATATTTTTTTTTCCTCCTGGCAGTAGTACAAGAATAATAAATCATCCAACTTTCCATTATTTTTACTGTATCTTCCCCCCTCCCTCGCTGAGACTCGATAAATTATCGAGATAAAGAAAATAAATCATCAAATTATTGTTTTTTCCTTTTTTCTTTTGTTAAATTAATTTCATTGAAATAACGGTGTTGTGTTCAAGGATAAAGAAGAGAAAAAAAAAGAGGAGAGAAAATATAAAACGGAGTTGAGATAATTCGGCGGGGGGGTGTCTCCCGTGGACACTAAGTGACGCAGAAATTGCATAAGAAAATAAGGAAAATTGTCGAATTGAAGAAAATATTTCGAGCGTGGGACTTGAGGGAGAAGTGGACATTTTCTTTTTTTCCTTTTCTTGTGGGGGAACAAAATAACCGTGGATTGAGGTGTTGGAACAGAGTTTGGGGATATTTTTTTGTGCTGGAGAGGAACACACAGATAGTGGTGATCGGTGGATTTAAGAAGGTTTGGCCCAACTCCTAGGTGAAAAATAATCGTGTGAAAAACGGGGCGGTACGCGCATAAGCCTGGCCTCGAGCGGCGAGTCGGACGACGGTGGGCTCGCTCCGCCACCGCGCAAAAGGTCCCGTAGTTCAATTTCAACTACCCCAAGACCAGCGGACGAGTACCACAACAGCGCAAACATGGATAATTATCGGTGAACATTTTTTTTTATTTATTTGAATTTTTTTGCAGGTTTTCGCCTGGGGTTTTAACCTTTTGGGGAATTTTTTCTGGTTTTTGGAATTTTTTTTTCTGAGCTGACTGGGACCTTGGGGGAGACGAAAATATTGTGGAGATTATTTCTGAGATGCAGCTGGGGTGATGGAAATTTGTTTGTTTTGGGGGAGTTCCAGGAGGTCAGGACGGGTTTGACTTTTGGGAGTTTTTGACGTTTCGGAGGCGTTTAAAGGGCTGTCGATTTGGTTTGGCGGGGAGGGGGGTTTAAAGGAATGGTCGAGTTGGGGATTTTTAATTTATTGTTGATTTTTTTGAATCATGAGAATTGCTCATTCATAATCATTTTTGCGATTTCTATTGCCTATTTTTTTAGAGTTTGAGTTTTTTGGGAGGTTTTTAAAGGTTTTTTTAGAGCTACATGGAGTGGTTGATCTAGGGGGTTTTTAGATATTTGTAAGGCAATTGTGACTCAACTTATTCGTGAGTTTTTATTTTTACTAGAGATTCCTCATTTTTCACTTACTCCTCATCTTCGATTATTTTTTATTTTTGAGGCCCAGGTATTGGGATTTTTGAAATTTTCTGGAATTGTTTGGGTCAATTTTTAGAAGTACTTCAGTGGAAAGATGCGATTCAATTTCTACAATGAAAGTTTTTTATATCTGGAATTAGAAGGACATTCATCATTTTATTTTGTTCCTGTTTTGAATAATTTTTTTTGGTCTAAGAATTGGATTTTCCGAAAGATGAGACTACTATTGGGATTATTTCAAAGGTTCAGCTGGGGTGATGGAAATTTGTTTGTTTTGGGGGAATTTCAGGAGATCAGGATGGATTTGACGTTTCGAGAATTGTTTTGACGCTTTGGAGGTGATTTAAAGGGCTGTCAATTTGTTTCTGGTGGGGGGTTTAAAGGGAATGGTCGAATTGGGGAATTTTTGGGATTTTTAATTTATTGTTGATTTTTTGGAATCATGAGAATTGCTCATTCATAATCATTTTTGCGATTTCTATTGCCTATTTTTTTAGAGTTTGAGTTTTTTGGGAGGTTTTTAAAGGTTTTTTTAGAGCTACATGGAGTGGTTGATCTAGGGGGTTTTTAGATTTTTGTAAGGCAATTGTGACTCAACTTATTCGTGAGTTTTTATTTTTACTAGAGATTCCTCATTTTTCACTTACTCCT
>NW_021680505.1:966399-1054438 GCF_001412515.2 Diachasma alloeum
GGGATTTTTAATTTATTGTTGATTTTTTTGAATCATGAGAATTGCTCATTCATAATCATTTTTGCGATTTCTATTGCCTATTTTTTTAGAGTTTGAGTTTTTTGGGAGGTTTTTAAAGGTTTTTTTAGAGCTACATGGAGTGGTTGATCTAGGGGGTTTTTAGATATTTGTAAGGCAATTGTGACTCAACTTATTCGTGAGTTTTTATTTTTACTAGAGATTCCTCATTTTTCACTTACTCCTCATCTTCGATTATTTTTTATTTTTGAGGCCCAGGTATTGGGATTTTTGAAATTTTCTGGAATTGTTTGGGTCAATTTTTAGAAGTACTTCAGTGGAAAGATGCGATTCAATTTCTACAATGAAAGTTTTTTATATCTGGAATTAGAAGGACATTCATCATTTTATTTTGTTCCTGTTTTGAATAATTTTTTTTGGTCTAAGAATTGGATTTTCCGAAAGATGAGACTACTATTGGGATTATTTCAAAGGTTCAGCTGGGGTGATGGAAATTTGTTTGTTTTGGGGGAATTTCAGGAGATCAGGATGGATTTGACGTTTCGAGAATTGTTTTGACGCTTTGGAGGTGATTTAAAGGGCTGTCAATTTGTTTCTGGTGGGGGGTTTAAAGGGAATGGTCGAATTGGGGAATTTTTGGGATTTTTAATTTATTGTTGATTTTTTTGAATCATGAGAATTGCTCATTCATAATCATTTTTGCGATTTCTATTGCCTATTTTTTTAGAGTTTGAGTTTTTTGGGAGGTTTTTAAAGGTTTTTTTAGAGCTACATGGAGTGGTTGATCTAGGGGGTTTTTAGATTTTTGTAAGGCAATTGTGACTCAACTTATTCGTGAGTTTTTATTTTTACTAGAGATTCCTCATTTTTCACTTACTCCTGGTCTTCGATTATTTTTTATTTTTGAGACCCAGGTATTGGGATTTTTGAAATTTTCTGGAGTTGTTTGGGTAAATTTTTAGAAGTACTTCAGTGGAAAGATGCGATTCAATTTCTACAATGAAAGTTTTGGATGTCTGGAGTTTGGAGTGTATTTAGAAGGGCATTCATCATTTTATTTTTTTCCTGTTTTGAATAACTTTTTTTGTCTAAGAATTGGATTTTGCAGAAGATGAGACTATTATTAGGATTATTTCAAAGATGCAGCTGGGGTGATGGAAATTTGTTTGTTTTGGGGGGGAGGTCAGGATGGGTTTGACGTTTCGAGAATTTTTTTGACGCTTTGGAGGTGATTTAAAGGGCTGTCAATTTGTTTTTGGTGGAGGGTTTAACCCCTCACGTACGGGGTCGATCCATGGGATCGACCCATGCGAATGTGAACGCTTGATTTTAAAATTGATTATTTCCAGATCTATAAAGAATAACTGGATCAAACAAACAAAATTGGAAACCGGAATACTAGCTTCAATTAGATACCGGTTTCATAATTTTCCATTCATTAGAAATAGTCGAATTTGAGTTGTATTGAGTACACACTACGCTTGGTAACAGAAGGGCCCCGTGCGTGAGGGGTTAAAGGAAATGTTAATTTATTGTTGATTTTTTGGAATTATGAGAAATGCTCATTCATCCTCGTTTTTGCGATTTTTATTGCCTATTTTTTAGAGTTTGAGTTTTTTCAGGAGTTTCTTTAAAGTTTTTTTTATAGCTACATGGAGTGGTTGATCTAGGGAATTGTTAGAATTTTTTTAGAGTGTTATCTTTAATGAAAATTGCTCATTTTTCATGGTCTTCTGGTTTTTGGTTTTTCATTCTTCTTTTATTTTTGGGAGCCAGACACTGAGTTTTTCGAAATTTTCTAGTTTTCTGGGCCAATTTTTAGAGTTACTTGAATGAAAAGATCTGATTCAATTGCTGGAGTGAGAATTTTAAAAGTCTTTCGATTTCAGAGTCTATTTTGAATGGTTGATCTAGGAGATTTTTAGATTTTTTTAAGGAAATTGTGACTCAATTTATTAGTCAGTTTTTATTTTTACTAGAGATGGCTCATTTCTCATTGACTTCTGGTTTTTTATTTTTTTTTTATTCTTGGAAGGCAGATATTAGGTTTTTTGGAATTTTCCGGAGTTGCTGGGGTCAATTGTTAGAGGTACTTCAGTGGAAAGATGTGATTCAATTTCTAGAGTGAAAGTTTTGGCTGCCTTTGGAGTTTGGAGTCTATTTAGAAGAGAAATTCATCATGTGATTTTTTTTCCTGTTTGGAATATTTTTTTTTTGCCTAGGAATGGAATTTTGCGGGAGATGAGACTATTATTGGGATTATTTCTTGCGGGGCAGCTGGGCCGATGGAAATTTGTTTGTTTTGGGGGACTTCCAGGAGGTCAGGATGGGGTTGACGTTTCAGAGATGATTTAAAGAGCTGTCGATTTATTTTTGGTGAGGGGTTTAAAGGGAACGGTTGAGTTGGGAAATCTTTGCTGGAGTTTCCAATTTCTTATCGTTTATACTATATTATTTTATTTGTTTTTGCCTTTTCCGTTTTCAGGATTAGATTAAGTTAATTTGATTCATTCTTATTCTTGAAATATATATTTTTGGCCACTGTAAAACTGCACATTTTACGGCCCTACCGATGAATAACCCCATCGAACATCTTTACGAACAATGAAAGAATACCCATCAATTCGATTTCTATCCTTGTCGTTTGATAGAATGATGAATGTAATGAGGAACATTGAATACACGGAGAGAAATGTTCAGTAAAAATTACGGAACTCACAATTCGCTCATCGATTATGGAATCGACTCAGAAAATTTAAGTGACGGTATCGTAATTTTTCACAGAAGATTCAGGTAAAAATTACGGAACGCTCTGGAAAAATTCATTGATTTTAGGTAAAAATTACGTGACAGTTTCGTAAAATTTCCTTCAACCACATTGGGAAGGATATGAATATTTTCAAATTTTATGAAAAAAATGCAAAGTAACGTCTGCAGGAAGAAATGAAAAATTTAAATGTTCAATGTCTCTGGAAAGTTTTAAAATCGATATATTTTTTGGTTACATACCAAGATTCTCCGCGTCAAAATGCCCGCGTCAGAATTCCCTGCGTCTAAATTCCCCAGGTCAATATTCCCCCCCTCAAAATACCCCCGTGTCAAAATTCCCTGCAAGAAAATCCCCCCGCAACAGAACTACCTCGAACAAAGGATCAATTTCATCAATTTCATAAAATTCATGTTGCCTGTTATTAAAATTTGAATAAAGATTTTCACGAACCAAATATATAATTTCAAAAAAACCGCATAAATACGCCATACGGGGAATTTTATCGGCAGGAATTATTAGGAGAATTGGTGCAAGGAATATTAACATGAAGGAATTATGTCGGGAAGAAAAATGACGGTGGGAATTTCGACCAGGGAAATATGGGGCGGGGAATTTTGGCGTGTCACCTATTTTTTCGAATAATGAAAGAATACCCATAAATTTGATTTATATCTTTCTTTCGATAGAATCAATCAGTAGCGAAGTGGTGAAATGGTTCAAGTCGATTTATCTCTCAGTTGAGTTCTTAAGGAATATTTACGAACCTAAGGGAGATAGCGAAATTTTCGTAATTACATTAGTTGTAGCTCTCAATCGGGTCTACAAAAAAGGATATATTAAAAATTTTGCTGTCTTCCTTAGATTCCGAGATTCATTGAAAACTGGTCAATAGTCAAAATTGACTGGTACCGTTTTACCACTTCGCTACTGAAATAGAATATAAGACAACAATTAAGAATTGGAAACTAAAAATTTTATGCGATTATAATTATGTAATTATTGTTTTTTAGAGGTTTTGTTTGGACTTTCTATTTATTGTAAAGTTTTTTTAATGAGAATTGCTCATTTCCCCTTTTCTACTGGTCTTTGATTTTTCTTTCACTTTTTGGAGTCAGGCACTGGGCTTTTGCAATTTCCTGGCGTTATTTGGATCAATTGCTTTAGAGTTCGCATTTTTTAGAAGTATTTGTTAGAGTTTTCTTTTAGTTGAATAGAATGGTTGATCTAGGGAGTTTTCAGATTTTTTTTAAGGAAGTTGTGACTTAGTTTATTCGTGAGTTTTTAGTTTTAATAGAGATTGCTCATCTTTTATTGTCTCCTGATTGATTCTTCTTTTATTTTTGGCAGCCCGACACTGAGTTGTCCGGAATTGCCTGCAGTTATTTGGGTCAATTTTCAGAGGTGCTCCAGTGGAAAGATTTAATTTCTCGAGTCAATGTTTTGGGAGTCTGGAGTTTGGAGTCGATTTAGAAGGAAATTGATCATTAATTCATCATTTGATTATTATTAATTTTTTTTTTGAGTATAAGAATTGATTATTCATCATTGTTTCTCGGCCTTGTGATTTTTTTGCCTTTTGAGAGCTAAATGCTGAGATTTTTTTCAATTTTTCGGGGTTATTTGGGCCAGTTTTTTTAGAATTCGAGTTTTTGGAAAATTTTTTAATGCTACGTCAGAGTTAAAGGAATGGTTGATCTAGGGGATTTTTAGAATTTTTAAAAGGAATTTGTGACTTAATTTGGTACTGACTTTTTATTTTTCATAAGAATTACTCATATTTTATTCTCTCCTGGTCTTCGATTTTTCGTTGACTTTTGGGCGTCTGGGTTTTTTTAAAAATTTCCTCGGGTTCTTTGAGTCAGTTTTCACTAGTTACTCTAGTGAAGGTTTTGGGAGTCTGCAATTGGGGTCAATTAAGAAGAGAATTCATTATTAATTCATCATTCGATTGTTGTTGAATTTTTTTTTCAGGATGAGAATTGCTCATTCATCATTGTTTCTCAGCCTTGTGATTTTTGCAGCGGCTAAGAGACAGATACTGTATTTCATTTCATTTTTTGGTCTTATTTGGGTCAATTTTTTTTAGAGTTCGAGTTTTTTGGAAGTTTTTTCAAAGCTAGATCAGAGTTAAAGGGTTAGTGGTTGCTCCAGAGGATTTTTAGAATTTTTTAAAGGAATTTGTGACTTAATTCGGTGTTGACTTTTTTCATTTTTATTGTCTCCTGGTCTTTGATTTTTCGTTGACTTTTGGGAGCCTGACACTGGGTTTTTTTTAAATTTCTTGAAGTTATTTGAGTCAGTTTTTAGAATTTCTCCACTGAAGGTTTTGAGAGTCTTTCGAATTTAAAGTCAATTAAGAAGAGAATTCATTGTCATCACTCGATTCTTGTTGAATTCTTTTTTCAATATGAGAATTGCTTATTCATCATTGTTTCTCAGTCTTGTGATTTTCTTAGCTGTTAAGAGGCAGATACTGAGTTTCTTTTTATTTGGGTCAATTTTTTTTAGAGTAAGAATTTTTCGAAAGTTTTTTAAAAGTTACATCAGAGTTAAAGGGTTGATGGTTGATCTAGGGAATTTGTGACTTAATTTGGTGTTGCCTTTTTAGTTGTCATATAAATTGCTCATTTTTTATTGTCTTTTGTCAATTTTTAGAGTTGCTTCAGTGAATAAATCTGATTCAATTTCTGAAGTGAAGGTTTGAAAGTCTTTGGAGAATAGATTTCTTCAGTTGATCAGGAGATTCTGGGGGAATGATTGATTTTGTCAAGTAGTGTTTAGTAGTTTATGGTTTTTTTCATTTATCGATAAATTTTGTCTATCCCTACTCTATTATTTTAAGTCAATTAAGAAGTTCATTCTGGATTTCTCGAAATTATTCCTGTCAATTCTCTGTAGTTTTGTGAAAAATTAAGTGATAATATTAAAAAAATTAAGTGCAAATTAAGTGATAATATTTGCTGCAATAATATCTTTTGGAGTAATTGAGTTAATTGGAGTAGCCAAGAATTTTAAATGCGGAATTTTAATTCGTGATGAATAATTCACTAGTGAAATCATAATACGTAATCAGTTCCTTCTCCATTCTTTGATATTTACTAAAATATTCCAAGGAGTGGTTTTAGGAGGAAGTGTCAGTAGACCTTTTCGCAATTGAGAAAATTTCAAAATTTCCAACGGAAAATATGTCTTGACAATCTCTCCTAGAATCCATTATTGAAATAATTGCAATAATTACACGTACGAACAAATTTACTTTAAAACCTAATGCTTTCACAGGAAAATTCTATTGGGAGTCGATTAAATAATTTCCGGTTTTCCTGGACGATTTTTTGAATGGAAATGGACAATAAAAAATATTTTGTAGAAGAATTCAAAAGGTTGTAACTTTTCTGTTCAAATTATTCTCATTAGAATTTTCCATGTTTTCTGACTTGAATTTTAGGATGAGAGATGAAAAAAATGCAGTAAAACAAATTTCTACTTAAGAAAAAATTTATGGAAGAATAAATTTCTATAAAACCATTTCAATTGAATTAGTTTTACGGAAAAATCTGTCGAGTTTTCTCTATTGAACTTTTTTTTAAATTTTATTTTTGATAAAAAGCGGAATTTTTCAACAAAATAGATAAAAAATCCATAGAATTTCCTAGTTTGAATGCATTTGAACTATTTGCAAAAATCATATCTTCAACATTTCCTAGTTTCCAAGAAAATTCTCTTCGTTTTCTTTATTAAAAATCGATTTCTCTACGACGTTTTTCTGACGTTTATTTTCATTCATTGAAAACATTTTTTTACTCATGTTAAATCTTTTTAATTTACGGTTTTTAATGTTTACGTGTGATATTCATTTTTGCTATTGATGTGAAATCTTTTCAATTTACGATTCTTAATGCCTTCGTAAGATATTCAAGCCGTCAATTTGATATGCGATTGTTGTTATTTTCCGTAATATTCAATTCAATCGATTTTTTCTTTTCTAACATTTATTTTCATTCATTAAAAACATTTTTTTTATTCTTGCGAAATCTGTTCGATTTAATATTTTAAATGCTTTTGCGTCGTATTCCAGTCATCATTTCGATGCAACTCATTATTCCCCATAATATTGAATTCAATCGATTTTTTTCTTTCTGAAATTTATTTTCATTCATTGAAAATATTTTTTTTATTCATATGAAACTTTTTAATTTAATATTTTTCATGTTTTCGTGTGATATTCAAGTCAATATTTTGATGCAACTGTTGGTATTTAACGATTTTTAACGTTTTCATATGCTATTCAACTCATTATTTCGATGAAACCGATTATTCTCCATAATATTGAATTAAATGATTTTTTTCCTTCCTCTCATGCATTTCCATTCATTGAAAACATTTCTTTATTCGTGTGAAATCTTTTCAATTAACGGTTTTTAATGTTTTCATATGCTATTCAAGTCATCATTTCGATGCAACTTATTATTCTACATAATATTGAATTCAATTGATTTTTTCTTTCTGTGTCAATGCAGTATGATGCAGCAAGCTACAAATGGGGCGCCAGTAACAGGACCACAGCGGAATGGTTCAACACCAGACACTGGTGGTTCCCATGCCAATGGCAACACATCACCAAGATGCGATGGTGATATCAATGGTGTCAATGGTGAGAGCCAAGCACTGGGACCACCAAAGATTATGGATAAGACTAATCAGGACATTGTGCGTCTCATTGGACAGCATTTGAAGGCAGTTGGACTTGAGTATGTGTTGAAAAAGCAAATAATTAACTAAAAACTAATTTTAAAAAATTGAGTGATTGAAGGGCTGATCAAGTGCACTCATTCAGTTCTTTGACGTGCCTTGTAAACAAAGAGGGGAAGGGGTGGCACTTGCGCCGTTGGAGAGGCAGGGGAATTTCCGGTTCAATTCACTACAGAGAAAACCTTTTAAGATCCCGAGATAATCGAAAGATAATTTAGGAAGGAATGATGAAATGTAAACACCTGGACTAGTTGATTTTCCAAGGGTTTTTGAATATTTAATTGTGTCGTGATGAGGGATTTTGAGGAAATTTCATTCTCTGTGAAGGCAGGAAGGAAGGAAATCTTGACATTTTGTGCTAGAGTCTATAGTTTGTGAGATAAATGGCAACAAGCCAATTGGATTTAGGGGAGACTACTACGAGTTTTAAAAGTCGTGGGCTAGTGGAGTGAGATTTCTCATGCGTTTAGGATCGATTATGTATGTCTAAAAACGAATGATTAGTGCAAAAAAATTAATTGTTTATTGTTCGTTTGCCCCGCAGATGCTTAGAATGTTAACAATAGAACTACAGAGGATTTTTTTCGTTCAGTATTTTTGAAAAGATGCGTACAATAATAATTACGAATTAGTTTTTTGGAATTCGCCTCCAACACAGCTAATTTCGTTTTGTTTAAGGTCCGGGTGGATTATCTTTCGAACGTGATCTTGGTTGTTTTTTGCATGCTGATAATCTGAAATTATCTCCGATTGTTATTCAGTTTTACATTGCCCTGGGGTCTTCAAATATTATGATTGTACAATTAAAAAAACATTGAAAAAAGCTGAACATTTTCAAAGAGCGTTTTTGAATAATATTGGGAAATAAACCCAATAGGAAGGAAATTGAAAATTAATAATTTGATGTATCTAATGGCTGTTAGGTCGTCATTTGTCACAGTGTAGTCAATGGCTGTCAGATCGTTAGTTACCATGATAAATTATCAATCATAATTTTTAGGGACTCCTGCGTGATGTAAAATCCAATGGAAATTGTGATATATTTTACATTATGAAAATGGAAAAACAACCGAGATAACGTTCGACAGATAATCCACCCGAGCTTTAAGATAAAAACTTACGCCATTCATGTACAATATGCAGAAAAATTATCCGTAAAATATTTAAAATATATTCTCGATTCTTTCAGAAACATTTTTCGGGCTATTTTACATGAATGTGCAATTTTTTACTAAAACAATAAAGAAATTAGCTGTGTAGGAATTGAATTTCAAAAAACTAATTCGTAATTTTTATTCCACACATTTTGCCAAAAATTTTGAAAAAAAACCTCTGTTGCTTAAAAATTGGCGACCCTGGACTATTTTCAACATTTTGAGCGATTGTGGCGTAAACGAACAATAAACAATTTTTTTGCACTAATTATTCGTTTTTAGACATATGTAATCGATCTTCAATGTATGAGAAATGTCATTCCAATACCCCGCGACGTTTAAAATTCATAGTAGTCTCCCCTTAATTTACTACTGAATTTTTTCCTGAACATTTTTCAGTTCTTTTTAAATATTAAATCGTTTTTACAATATTGAATTATTGTGTTCGAAAATCAATTTTTCGGAAAATAAAGGGCTAAAATTGCATTCGATTGGGTACAGTTGTTCTTTAACATCTTTCACATCTAATGAGTGATTTTGGGAAAAAATGCGGACGTTAATATTGTACTCACCACTGCACTATTGAATTATCTATTATCATATTTTTTAATGACTCGATAAAGAGTGGTTTTACGTGACAATGTCAAATGATATTTTTAGTCAAAAAATTGTTGACAATACGTTGTCAATTTTATTAGGGGAGATTCGGGCAAATGGAACGTGATTTCGTGATCTCCTCTAATTGTCAATATTATCACTTATAAGTGAAGACATTGACAATTGAAAAAGATGTCAATACGTCCCATTTTGCTCGACCCTCCCCTATCCGTCAACATTGTTTTTTAAATATCTCGATAACGAGTGGTTTTACGCAAAAAAATGAACAAATCGAAAATTTAATTGGGGTTAATTAAAATAATCTCTCTTTGAAGTTAGAAGCTATTAAGAAATTACGCTACAGGTCATGGAGAACGTAATGACCCTCAAAATTATCGAAAATCGTTACGCGAAAATGAGGTCATTGGCAGTACATGTAAGTGAATTTCTGATTTGAAACTGTGGAAAATATTGTATTGAGCTCCAACAGTTTTCAACAGTACTTGTTTTTTCGATAATTTCCAAAATATTAAAGAAAAAGGAAAAATATATATAATATAAAAATCGCATGTTCATCCGATATTTAATGAATTGAGTACCTAGGGATCAATTAGATTTCCAGTTCAGTTTTTGGTCAATACCTCGGAATCTAAAAGACCTAGCGAAATTTTTATCTGAATATTTTTTGTAGAGCATCTCAAGATGTATAAAAAATGTCTTCATGAAGTTCTCGCTATACCCCTTAGAACCAGAGATACGGATGAAAAACTAAATCTGAAGTTGAGTGCAGCAAAATAACTCAATTTTTCTTGGCAACAGTTATTGGAAAATATTTTGGAATCTGAGATAAAAAAAATACATGAAGACCTGCTTTGCAGTTTGGCCTTGAGTCTACAAGAAAGCCTTTGCAAACATTCTAATTCTATTTATCATACACTAAGACACTGCAGCAAAATAAAAGGCAGGTCAAAATGAAACACCAAAAAAAGTAATACATTGGACTATTCAGGAAACAATTTTTTTCGTTTTTAGTTGAGGGTCAAACGACCTTTTACACCGTTTGACCCTCAATCCTTAAGAACGACAAGGATTCCGGGTCAAGTGATTTTGAGGATCAAATGACTGTTGAGTGCGTTTGGAGTTGAGGGTCAAATGATCTTGTGGGCCGCACGATCCTAAAGAAAACTGGAGTTAAGGGTCAAATACTCTTGAGGGTCGAACGATCGTTAAAAACGTTTCGAGGGTCAAACGACTCGTGAAGACGTTTATTGTTGAGGGGCTAGTGGTTTGGAGGGTCAAACAACCCTTGAGGACATTTGGAATTGAGGGAGAAATGACCCCTTCGAATCTTTTGAGTTAAAGGTTAAATGATCTTGATGGTCGAACGATCCTTAAGGACGTCTGGAGTTGAGGGTCAAACAACCCTTAAAATCCTTTCGGGTTAAGGGTCTGAGGATTTTTAGGGTGAAACGACCCTTCAGAGCGTTTGGAGTTAAGAGACAAACTATTTTTATGACCGTTTGAAGGGTCAAACGACCCTTGAAAACTGAAAGAGTTGAGGGACTAACGACTTAAGGACATTTGGAGTTGACGATCAATTAACCCTTTAGGATTAAGGGTCAAAAGATTTTGAGAGTGAAGCGACCCTTGAGAACGTCGGGTGTTGAGGGTCAGACAACCCTTAAAGTTCTTCAGGGTTAAGACTCAAAGGATTTTAAGAATGATAGGACCCTTGAGAGTTTTTAGAGTTGAGGATCAAACGAACCTTAAGAACGTTCGACGGGTCAAACGGCCCTTAAGGACGTTTAGAGTTGAGGGTCTAGTGATTTCGAGAGTCAAGCAATCCCTGAAGACGTTTTGAATTGAGGTATAAACAACTCTTGAGGTCATTTAGAGTTAAGGGTTAAAGGTCTAAAAGATCTTGAGGGTCAAACAATTCTTAAAACTTTTTAGAGCCAAGGATCAAAGGATTTTAAGAGCGAAATAACGCTTGAGAACTTTTGGAGTTGAGGGTCAAACGACCCATGAGAACGTTTAGAGGGTCAAACGGCCCGTGAGGACGTCTGGATTGAGAGCCTTATAGTTTCGAGGGGCAAACCACTTGAGAGTCAAATGATCGTCTAGAGTGGGAGTCAATTGGTTTCGAGGGTCAAACGACTCTGAAGAACGTTTAGAGTTGAGAGTCAACTGGCCTTAAAAGTCCAGCGAATTAGAGCAGAGTGATCAGAAAGGGTCATGTGACCCTTAACCTTACAGTTCTTCAAGGGTCGTTTCCCTGTCACAAACAAGTGGCCCTTATTTTTTTTTTCTAATTGAAAGTCAACTCGTTTGACCCTCAAAACGGTTTTACCCTCAACTGAAGACAAAAAAAAGTCTTTTGCATTGTGCTAAATACTCGTTTTTCTTGGTGTTCCATTTTGCCCCCTCTCCCCTAGTAAATCATTAAAAAAAAACAAGCAAACGGGGTCACGACCCTGTCGTTAAACCCACCATCCTCACCTTTGAAAACACTTATGTTGACTATAGTCGCGCTGGCCTCGAGATAATGATACATTTCATTCTCAACAGAAACAAACACAAAAGATAAAACAAACAAATTAAAAAAAACTCTATGAGTCACGAAGATAAAAATTCACTAACAATTTTCTTTGTTGCTACTCCCCCCAGTCGCACAGCTGATTTACTCATGCAGGAGTCTGGCTGTCGTCTGGATCATCCAGCAGCCGCTAAATTCCGTCAGCACGTTATGGACGGTGACTGGAACAAAGCGGATCACGATCTCAATGAGCTCAAGCCATTTCTCAATAATCCAAATCAGAGTCTAGTTGAGATGAAGTTTCTGCTGTTGGAGCAGAAGTATCTCGAGTTTCTCGAGGAGGGTCTCGTGTTGGATGCACTGCAGGTGTTGAGGAATGAGCTGACACCGCTGGGACACAATACGGGACGGGTTCATCAATTGTCTGCATTTATGATGTGCAGTGGGAGAGATGAACTGCAGGTGAATCTTTATTTCTTTGGGGGGAAGGGCTGATGAATGAATTTCGGTGAGAATTTGTGATGTACAAGATGATGATGAATTTTTGGTTAACATATTCCAGAGAAAATGTGAGATTTAAGGCATTAAAAAATCAAATAGAAAAACCTAGCGAATTTCATGAAAAATCTATTGGATTTCTATTGAATTTCTATTGGAGGTTTCATTAGTTTTTGGCAAATTTTTACTGCATGTTTTTTTTCTAAATGACTAATAGAAACTATTTTATAAAAAAATCAGTAGAATTCATCTTTCTATGCAACTTTTTCTATTGAAATATTTTCTGCAGGAATTCCTCGATATGAATTTTCATTGATAAAATTGAATAATGCAGAGGGAGATGTGAACTACAGGTTTTCAATTCTTTGAGCAGAATGGTTGCCGAATGAATTTTGTTAGGAATTTGTGATGTATTAATTATAATATAATATAATTGAAATATTAAAAATATGAAAAAATCCTGACATGTTCACAGACACGTGCAGGATGGGATGGCAAGGGTTCGGCCTCTCGAGCCGCCCTGATGGATCGACTCCAGAGGTACCTTCCCCCCTCCATAATGCTACCACCACGACGCCTTCAATCACTGCTGAGTCAGGCTGTTGAGATGCAGAATCAACAGTGCACCTATCACATTTCTCCCAACCAGGCGACACTGGAGAGTGTCTCACTGCTGGTGGATCACAACTGTGGAAAAGAGCATTTTCCCTGTCACACGACTCAAGTGCTCAATGATCACTGCGACGAGGTGTGGTACTGTAAATTTTCACCCGATGGCCTGAAACTAGCCACTGGCTCCAAGGACATGACCATCATCATCTGGGACGTTGATCCTGAGACGCTGAGGGTCACTCACAGAAAAACACTGGAGGGTCACACGTTTGGGGTGGCTTTCATCACTTGGAGCCCTGACAGCAGTCATCTCATCGCGTGTGGCCCTGAGGATTGCCCTGAACTGTGGGTTTACAGCGTCAACTCTCGTGACTGCGATCTCAGGATCAAATTCACACAGAGCACTGAGGACTCACTCACTGCTTGTGCCTGGCACAGGGATGCCAAGAAATTTGTCACTGGGGGAATTCGAGGACAGTTTTATCAATGCGTGAGTGGTTACATGAATTTTAATGCAGTTTATTCAAGCGCGAAACAATTTCATGGGGAAACCTAGGCGAATTCGAGAGAAAATTGTAGTGAATTTGTTGCGAATAATTCTGCGGATTTAATTATGTCCAATGGAAACTATTTTATAGGAAAATGAGTAGAATTTGATCTAGGTAACTTTTTCAATGTTTTTTGCACTTCATTTTGGGTCGCGGCTCATTGAAAAAAATCAAAAGAAGAAACTGGGGAAATTTCGGCTGAGGAATTTCTATAGAAACATCAAATCACCGTTTTTTATAGGGATATATCTCAATTTTTATTCCGTGACGTAAATTTTCTATGTTTTTTCACTGTTTTTTTCCTCCTCTTATTAAGAAGTTGAACGAAAAAACTGGACAAATTTCAGTCGAGGTATTTCTATAGACAAAATAATCATATAAAATCGAAATGTCTAATGAAAGCTATTTGATAGAAAAAACAGTAAAATTTGATCTTTCTACATAAATTTTTCAATGTTCTTTTCAATTCATTCTTGGTCTCGTCTCATTGAGAGAAATTAAACGAAAAAACTGAGGAAATTTTGGCTGAGGAATTTCTATAGAAACATCAAATCAACGTTTTCTATAGGAACGTATCTCAATTTTTATTCCGTGCCATAAATTTTCTGTTTTTTCCAAAAGCGTCGAGTTCGGAAATTGGAGTTCGAAAAATCTGGGTTTTGCAGATAATGTTGCAATTGATTATAATCCCTCGTTACTTCTCTTGTAGGATTTGGACGGGAATATTGTTGACTCTTGGGAAGGAGTTCGAGTGAAGAGCCTGTGGTGCAGGAGTGACGGAAAAACAGTACTAGCTGCTGATACTCATCATCGTATTCGCAGTTACAACTTCGAAGAATTGGCAGATTTCACGATGTAATTATCATTTTTTATTGTACTTTTCTTGTTATTTCATTTATTACCTTGATAATACAATGTTTTGTTTTTCTTTAATTACACATGCTCATATTATAATTTTCGAATTGCAAACAATAAATTCATAACATTCACAAGTTTGAATTCAGTAGCGAAGTGGTAAAACGGTATAAGTCAATTTTGACTACTGACCAGTTTTCAATGAATATCTCGGAATCTGAGGGAGATAGCAAATTTTTTGTTGTAACCTTTTTTGCAGAGCTGACTGAGAGCTGCAACGAATGTAATTACGAAAATTTCGTTATCTCCCTTAGATTCCAAAATATTCCTCAAAAACTCAACGGGGAGATAAGTTGACTTAAACTACTTTACCACTTCGCTACTGAATTATACATTGTAGAATTCTGAATGCACATTGTATAATTCAATTGGGTTGATACATAACAATTTGTAGAACTGAACATGAATATCATTTAATTACAATTTCCATTACACTTTACTAGAATTCCGTATGTATATGCTATAACTAGAATGTGGGGAGTAGAATTTTTGTAGATTAAGTCTTAATGCAAAACTTCAAGTGTGTCAAAAATAGTAGAGAGACTTGATGATCGATTACACACAATTGAGTCCCTTCATTTTTGACACATTTAATATTTTGGATAAATACTTTTTCTACAAAAATTCTAATCCCTACATTCTAATTACACCATCCACATACTAAATTTTGATCATTTGGAATGGAAATTGTAATTACGTTTTGCGAAAAGTGAATTTTTCTCTATATTATAAAAATCCAAATCGACACAAGGGTCAAAATAAGGGTCACGAGGGTCACAATAAAGGTCATGAAGGTCAGAATAAGAGTCATGAGGCTCAGCATAAGGGCATAAGGGTCATGAGGGTTATAATAAATGTTATGGCGGTCCGAATAAGGGTCACAAGGGCAGAATAAGGGTCACGAGGGTAAGATTAAGGATCATGGAGGTCATATGGGGGCCATATGGGGGCTGACGAGCGGAGTGAGCAGGGGGCATAGCCTCCTAATCACATTATACAATTGAAACTTGTAAATATATAATTCAAGCATATGTAATTCAAGAAAAACACAAAATCCTTAGCACTCGGTCCCAGATTGATGGCTTCAGTATATCTTTAATTTAATTAGAGCATGTGTAATTAATGCCACATGCTCTAATTATACCTTTCGAATTGCAAACAAACTGAACATTAACAAGTTTGAATAATAGAATGTGCAATTGAGATTGCACAATGTGTAATAGGCATGATACACTACAATTTGGTAGAATTGAACGTGAATATCATACAATTAAAATGTGAGGATTACAATTTCTGTAGAAAAACGCTTCATGCAAAGTATTAAATGTCTAAAAAGATGAATTTCATCGTCTGTAATATATCAGTTTGTCCAGAAAATCCAGTTTCAATGTTGAATTATGCCAAGAGTTCTTTCTCGATATAATTGCACTATTAAAAACGAAACTAATTTAACTCTTCATCACATAAATCAGAATTGAACATAAATTGAATGAATAAAAATGCTTTGATTTATTGAAATTAACAATTGAATGATTATTTTAAGGTTGCAAGAGGACCACGCAGTGATATCATTTAGTGTGAACAAAGCAGATCGTCTGGTTCTCCTGAACATAGCGAATCAGGGAGTCCACATGTGGGACCTGCAAGACAGATGCCTTGTGAGACGCTTCCAGGGGGTCACCCAGGGGCACTTCACCATTCACAGTTGCTTTGGGGGAGTCAATCAGGACTTTATAGCCTCTGGAAGTGAAGACAATAAAGTATACGTATGGCACATCAAACGAGAACTGCCAATAGCTGTATTAACTGGACACAGTAGAACTGTCAACTGTGTGTCGTGGAATCCTGTGTATCATCAGATGATGGCTTCGGTTTCTGATGACTGCACTGTCAGAATATGGGGTCCAAGGGCGTCCTCTCCTGATAGAGTGGATACTAAGACTGGTATTTAATCGTTTTTTCATAATTTTTCGAACATCATATTGTATTCAATCCATTCTTTGTTCCAGTTGTTTCCGAATGGAAGCTTTGGAATCAGTCAAATTTAAGTTTTCAATTTTTTGTGTTGGGGTAACTAAATATGGCCTAAAAGTCCAAATATGCGATTTTCAAATGGTGTCTGTATGTACGTATGTGGTCTTTTTTCTTCATTTTTTTCGAAATTTTCTTAAAAGAAATCAATAGAATTTCATGAATTTTTTTATGAATTTTTTTCACACAGATTTTAAAAAAATGATATTTTTCCAAAAATTGATTTTTTAACGATCACTCAAAAAATTTTCATCAAAATGGAATTATTCATGGCTCAAAAAGTTGATAACAATACCCTCTTGATTCTATGAGATCAAAATAGGAATATTCACTACGAAATTATGCCGGATTTTTAATTATTTGAAAGCTCAAGAGTATATTTAACTGAATTTTTCGTATTTCCGTTCAGTTTCATGGAATAAGTGCACCGAAATTCAGAGTTTTCAGGGAATTTTCCATAGTGTAATTAATTTCATCCAAATTACATTTTGTATCGTTTCAGTCTTTTTTCAATTCTCTTGGAAATTCTCTTTCCATAAATAAATAATTAAACTTGATTTAGAAACAGAGGATCATTTTCTATCAGATATAAAAAAAATTCTCGATTTTTTCATACATTATTAGAAAATAATTGAAATTTCATAAATTGTTTGGTAGTAATTTTCAGGAGAAAAACATTGAATTGGAATCAATTGGAAAAATTCATAAAATTTTAAATTGTACTGAAAATTTATCACAATAATTCAATGGATTAGAAATACTAAAATTCCCTGACTCACTTGAATTTTATTATATTATATTCTATATTATAATTAATTATATATTATATTCACCAGAATTTCCTTGATTTCTAGTCATGAAATAATTGAACTGACTTTTGCAATTTCCACTGATTCTCCATCAACCCGTGAAGTTTCAATGTCAAATTTCTTAGAGACTTTAATGTAACTGTCACTGCAAAAAAATTTCAAGAAAGAGAAAAGCATAGAATTCGAATCAGTTGGAAAAATTCATAACATTTTAAATTTCCCTGAAAATTCAATGAAATAATTCAATAGATTACAAAGGCTAAAATTTCCTGCCTCACTTGAATTTTATTCTATTATATTCCATATTAAAATCAATTATATATTATATTCACCTGAATTTTCTTTATTTCTATTCACGAAATCATTGAACTGAATTTTGCCATTTCCATTGATTCTCCATCAAATCGTGAATTTAAAATTCCCAAATTCTCTGAGATTTCATGTAACTGTCACTGAAAAAAAAAATCCAAAAAGTCGACCGTAAATTTCAATCAAAAATGTTGAACCCTTTATTAAAAACTGTTCTCTCATTTTAAATTGCAGCATCACCCGAAAGCAACTCATCAAACGGGTCTGGCTGGCACGAGATGGTGTCGTAGCAAATTACAACCTAGCCATAACTCCCATGACCTCATGGTGTTCAAAAAGACTGTCCGTACGACCGTCATGTTGAGTCTCATCACTCCTGTGCCCACTAACAAATCTACAAACGATGAATAATCGAGAACGAAGTAACTTCAAGGGAATTAACAACAGAATCAATAACTTAACAGGCAATGCTGTAGAAATTCGTGTGAATTACAGATGTGCAGATAATGTGCAGATGATTAATCCACGATTCACAATGTCTGGCTGTCAATAGCTGAATTTTTCTCCTTCGATTTTACCTAGAGTCAATTTAGGTAAAGCATTCGCTGGACGATTAACTCTGCGGGTTGTTCTTATTTTTATTATTCTCGTTAACGGAAAAAAATGATCTCTCCATTTTGTGGGGTGGATCATTGCAAAATTCAATTGTCTCGTGAATTATTATTTTTGTGAGATGAACGCAAATATGGGTAAATCCGTTCCAAGGCGTAATGATAACACTGAACTCATCGAGTTTAACGTCTTACGATAAATCGAATTCGAAGTGCATAATAACGATTAAATAACGATTTAAATAGTTAAAGATTACATAGGGTAGAGATGGACGAGATGATTGAGTAAATAATCGAGGTATGATTACTAGGATTGGAGTTTATGGTAAGAGTGATTAATGATTTTCATCGATTTAAGGAGAAATATGATATTTTTTGTCGCTTTTGTTGTTGAGTGGAATGAGGGACTTGCAATTTTTTATCGATTTTGGTGGGGGGGCGAGGTTATTGGCTGTGGAGCAATTTTTTTTATAAATGTAATGAAAAGAGGGAAAGAAATGAAATTTTTCGATCAATTTGTTCGAGTAATTGTTTTTTTTAGGTTTTATTTATCATTGGAGGAACAATTACTGGAGGATTTTCTGGGGTCTTCATTGAGGAGAAAGTGAGGGATTTTCTTCTTTGGTTCCACTCAATAACAAAATTTTTGAAGTAATGAGAATTTCGGGGGGAAGTGGTGAAATAAGATGTTTTAGTTTTTTTGATATTTTTTTAGGAGATATCTTGGGGTTTGAGAGTCGTGACAAAGATTTTCACGAAAATTTTTCTATTTCTCCTGGATTCAGGGATATTCATCGAATATTGAAGTCTGAAATTCCGAAAAATAATTTTAAATTTCTGTTTCAAAGACAGAAATTTGAGGAAAATGCCTGTAAATCTGAGGAAAAAAACAAAATATTTCTGACGAAGCTTTTCTAGATTTGATATTACAAAAAAATCCATCACAAGAAATATTCTAAAAGGCTAATTCCCAAATAAAATTGAATCAATCCGTTCCACCACTTCTCAGCATAATGAATAATCACACTATATTTGAGTAATGAGAAGAAATTCTGGGGCAAGTGTTAAAACCAAATCTTTCAGGTTTTTTTTAAAAAATTTTTTGAAGGTATCTTGGAATTGAAAGTAGACGACAAAACCATTTCCACAAAAATTTTCTCATTTCCCTTGAATTTAGACATATTCATCAGATCTTGAAGTCTGAAATTCACAAAAATAATTATAAATTTCAATTTGAAGGATGGCAGTTTTTGAAAAGTATCTCTAAATCTCAGGAAAAAAACTATTTTCTGACGATGTTTTTCTAAATTTGATATTACAGAAAAAATCGATTGAAAGAAATTCTCCCCAAAGCTAATTGCCAAGTAAAATTAAACTAATCCGTTTCACCACTTCTCAACAGAATGAATAATTGTGAACAATATTTGAGTAATGAGAAGGATTTCAGAGGGAAGTGTTGAAACCAAATGTTCTAGGTTTTTCTTGAAAACCATTTTTTGACATATCGTGGAATTGAAGAGAGACGAGGAAACAATTTCTACAACAATTTGACTGTTTCTTTTATATTTTGAGATACATAATCAAAAATTAAAGTCTAAAATTCATACAAATCATTATAAATTTCAGTTTCAAACACATCAGTTTTTAGTAAATATCACTAAATCTGAGGAAAATCACAAAATCTGGATCCCAAAAAATCCCTCACAAGAATTTTAACCCCTTAGATGTCCCTTAGATGTCAAAAGATTCTCAAAATCGAATTCTCAAAAGAAATTGAATCAACGAGTTTCACCACTTCTCAACTGAATGAAAAATCTCACAATATTGAATAATGATAACGAATTCAGAGGGAAGTCGAGAAATAAAATATGTTAGTTTTTTTTTGCAATTTTTTAGGAAATATCTTGGAATTGAAGAAAAACGACGCAACAATTTTCACCAAAATTTTTTGTTTTTTTTTTAAATATTTGGAGACACTCATCAAATATTAAAATCTGAAATTTCGAAAAATGAATATAAATTTCAGTTTTAAATACATCAGTTTTTGTAAAGTATCTCTAAATCTCAGGGCAATAACAAAATTTTTGTGAAAAAGTTTTTCTAGATCCCAAAAAAATTCCTCACAAGAATTTCAGCACCTCCCTTAAAGGTCAAAATGGTCTCAAAATCTAATTCCCAAATAAAATTGAATCAACGAGTTTCACCACTTCTCAACAGAATGAATAATCACCCAATATTTGAAGGAGGAGAGCATCTTCGATTTTTTTTCGATTGAAATCGATTTACTTGGTTCGTGCCGATCACCTGGAACATCAAAATTTCGCTAAAAACAAAAATAGTTGCAATATGTAAAATTGAATTTTCACTTATTTTTCAAATTCTGAATTAAAAAAAAATGGCATTAAATAAATTTCTATTGGAAATTAAAGTGTAATTATTCGGTCGTCGACGTAAGAATGTAGATTTTATTTTTTAATTTAGAACGTAGAGAAATTTTATAACGAAAAAAAAGAAGCAAAACGGTAATCGCAAAACTTAATCTTTTTAAAAACGATAAATAATGAATAAAATTGCATGCGTTACCCTTTATTAATGATTAATTAACTGCCAGCGTATTTCTATGAAATAAGAGACGAATTATCATTTATCGTCGATTGTTTACGAATAACGAGAAAACACGATGAATTTATTATCAGTGGATTAAACACCACTTATTAATTATTGTAAGAATTATCGAAATGATCTTGAAGATGTTTTCATACGTGAAGTCTAATTTAAATTACAAAGAATGGTAAATAAATATTGCAAATAGGCAAGAGAATATTATTGATATATTAATTGATATATCGGGAGACGAGTGGAGTACATGTACAGATGAGTTTTCAATAAATTACACTAGAAAGCACATTTTTCATTGTATAATGATTTTTTCGTTTATTTATGGGAAGGGGCTTTGCTCCGCTCCAGGGGCTCTTAACATTATTAGTCAGGTGTTAACAGGTAATAACCCGACTTTCTTTCATTGCTTCAGCATTTATCTCAGAAGACGATTATGCTAACAAAAAATTTCAAAACACATTGTTTGGTGAGGAACTTGGCTTAGGGTGGATATGGGAGAAAATGTGGAGGCAAATGCTGGAAAATTAACGTTGAGACGAATTATAAAAATTCCCGTTTATTCGTGGGATCGAACCACGTCGTTAATTAAATATTTACACTCTTTGGTATTAAATTTCACTGTTGAGTGTCTTAAAATCATTGCTGATTGTCTGCAATTTTAATAAAGTTGAATCACTGATAATAGTTAAATTTAGACTGATAAAACTGAGGTGATGTACTGAACGAAACGTTGATCTTACAAAGACTGGTGATGTACTTGGTTACTAGTGAGCGAGGTGAGGTTCAAGAAGCTACTGTCCTCGCTGAAGTGCGATGTAAGACTAAATTTGGGGGTTTTCACGATCGGCTGACCGCTCAACCGAAGCCTCCCGATGGTGCTCGAGTTGAATGTTCTAGAATTTTAGTCGCATTTCTAACACACATTTTTCGCAGTCAAGAAAATTTTCTACATGAAAACATATTTTTTAACATATTTTTGACATATTCTCCTGGAATAATTCGTCATCTTGACTATTCAATATCTTAAAAAACATGAAAAACCCATTTGTTCGATATCATTCGCTCCTGCCCCGTCCTGCGAAAATTTGCCAAAGATAAAAAATATCAATTTGAAGCACTTGAGTGGATATATTGAGGATTTTCATTGATGGTAATCCCCTGTTATCCCAAAGTGAGACGAAAAACTCGTTCAAAAAAGATAAAAAGTAGGCGGCATCGTTTCCCACCCATCAGTGGTTAAAGATTGCGGCGCTCCCACTTCGCATTTTCAAGCATTTTTAAAAATTATTCATCCTTTTCAAATTACTTTCAACTCGTTTCATCCGTTTCCTGAAAAATGAACGAATTTTGTCAACTATCCTTCAGATTTTTTTCATCCTTTTTTGGCTGAGAATTCGTGGCGCAAAATTTTCGTGGCGCAATGTATCACTGTAGTTTTTTTTTACTCGTTATTATTGAAGTAATAACAGTAAATTTCATCAGTTTCTCCCACTTATTCTGCACTTACCTCAGAAACGGATCATTTCAGCCAAAAATGTCAAGAAAGATTTTTCGCAGCCAAGAAAATTTTCTACAAAAAGTGTTTTGACATAGTCTCCTCGAATAATTCGTCATCATGACAATTGAATATCTGAAAAAAGATGAGAAACCCATTTGTTCGATATAAAATTTTCCAAAGATAAAAAAATCCAATTTGGAATACTTGAATGGGTATATTGACGATTTTCATTTATGGTAATCCCCTGATATCCCCAAGAGAGACGAAAAACCCGGTAAAAAGAGACATAGAGTGGGTAGCGTTGTTCTCCATCCATCAGCGCTTAAAGATGGCGGCACTCCCACTTCGAATTTTCAAGCTTTTATTAAAATTATTCATCATTTTCAGATCACTTTCAGCTCATTTTATCCAGTTCCTAAAAAATGAACGAATTTTTTAAACTGTCTTTCACATTTTTTCATCCTTCTTTGGCTGAAAATTCGTGGCGCAAAATTTTCCACTCATTTCTGTCATTTTTTTTTACTTCCGAGGTCTTTTAACATTATTATGCAAGGATTAACAGTCAATTTTTTCAGCTTGTTTCATTGATTCTGCATTCATCTCAGAAACTGATCATATCAGCCAAAAACGTCAAAAGACATTTTTTGCAGTTAAGAAAATTTTCTACAAAAAAAGTCTTCTGACATATTCTCCTAGAATGATTCGTCATCATGACAATTCAATATCTTAAAAAACATGAAACACCTATTAGTTCCGGAATTTCGTAAAGATAAAAAAACATTCCCAATTTGGAGCACTTGAATGAGAGGTATTGACGATTTCCATTTATGGTAATCCCCCGATATTCCAGAGCGAGAGCGAAACCCCGTTGAAAAGAGACAGAGAGTAGGTGGCGTTGTTCCCCACCCATGTCAGAGCGAGACAGCTGAATAAAAAATACTCGAAAAAGTAGCGAGTGCAAGAGGGACACGTGCGCCCACTTTAATTGTCATCGACACATCGACACAAAAACTGAAAAATATCGAGTGGTTGAAGTTCCTTTGTGAAGGTGAAGTTACACTACCCCAAATCCCCGAGTGTTTCACCCCATACATTCCCCTCATTCATCACTTCATCGAGTAAACACCGAATTTATGAGTATTTCCGATATATGTGAACCAGTATCATTTGTTATGCCGACAGTACAAGCATGCTAATCAAGAAACCAAAGAAACAATTGTTCAGGATCTTTTGGCGTGTCGGAAAGGGATTAATTCTGGTGGAATTGACATTTCTTGCGGGTTCATATGTTCTTTGGTCGCGGATGAATCGGTCTCAAGGTCAGTATGGGCTGTCCACCCCCTAATTTGAGGTTAAGATTTGTTAAATAGCATTAGTGAACCCTGTGAGTCATGCAAATGATTTTATTCTGCTCTGAAATCAATCTTTTTGCTTCAAAAAGTCTTCAGAATATTGTTTCCAGTGAAAGAGAATTGAAATAATTGGTTGGTGAGATTTTTTGTTTTGTATCGAGTGCAGAAATTGGGAGTCGAATTTCTCTGGTGAATATGTAACGAAATTTGACATTATCAGAATGGGCCATAATGGGCACTTGATTTTTTCTAATTTTAATGATTTATTGAATTGTTTATGGAGTGGAATAATTTTCTTGCCCCGTGAAAAGTACAATTCTTCCCCTTTATGATGAGTATAGACTGAGTTTGTTGATGAATTTGTTTGTGAATTATGAACCATTATGAACATTAGAAAAACAAGTGAGAAGTCCCCATTTTACCACATCTTTCCCTTGTTATTTATTCATCCTTTGGCCCCAAAAAATCTTTACAATATTGGTTTTAGTGAAAATTTTTTTTTGTTTTGCACTGTGTAAAAATTGGGAGAGATTTCAGAGTCGAAATTCTCTAGTGAATTTGTAAACATCATTTTGTTCCGAAATTTATCTTTTGACTGGAAAAAATTTTCCGAACGTTGTTTTCAGGGAAAGACAACTCAAATAGTAAGGTAAATGACCCCACGCTCGTCTAGCTAAGGTGAACACATCATTAGTCCAATATTTCTATCGAAATGAGCGTGAAGGTGCGATGATTTAAATTACATATCAGAGGGTAAAACCTTCAGAATTGGAATTTATTTATATTAATTATGATAATTACTATTTTTTAGTGAATAATCGTCCATGAATGTGATAAGTCCCATGTCCCTACGCTCGTTCATTTGTACCCATGCTCGTTTGACACATGTCCCTATCCTCGTCTCGTGATTTGAGTGATATGGAAAGGTTATATCCGAACTAATTACCTCGTGAGTATCCTATTTTGTGATAAAACAACATTAAAAAATATCTCGATGCACAAAATTGTATTTCCATTGGACAGTCCAACCTTTTAAATGATTTTTTCATCCGTTTAGTCCGTTACCAGTTGACAGTTGGGTGCAAAACGAGTGTAGGATCAATGCCTTTTTTATTGTACCTATTCTTTTAATTGGCAATATTTCAGTGAAATATCCGGATATTACTATAATTTATCCATTTTTATTAAATTTTCAACTATTCGAAACCTTAGCCAAGGGATTTTTAATTCCATTTTATTATTGTAACGGAGATATCAACGTTTTAAAATTGTGAGTTTCTTAACTTGTGACTTAAGAATTAACTCTGTCGTAGCACGAGTTGATGTGAATGTGATTTTTCTCTCTTATTATTCAATAAATCACCCTGCATTGGTGTCTATAACTTTTCTTATTGACTAAACTAATAACTCCAATCGTACTTTGCTCTTAATAGACTCTTGGGACTATCAAAACGATTGAAATGTCAGCTGGCAGGATCTGAACGAGCGTAGGGACAAAGACGGTCATAGGTACATTTACCTTAATAATAAAACAAAAATAATAGGTAAAAAATAAATAATAATAGTTTGTGAGGTTTTTTTCATTTAGGGTGTAAATTCTGTGGAATATCTACCGAAATTTATCAGAATATTTTCTTTAAAATCAAATTTAACATTTTTAGTACTTATGTATTGAAATTTCAAGAGATACTATTTCGAAAATTATTCGACAACTGGATAACTTTTATATTAAAACTTGGGACAATTTGTGTGAGTCAGTGGTTATTGTGGCAGCCACATATTTACCATGAACAGTCCAATGGTAACACATAATGGGTCAATTTTTTCATTTAAAAATTGCTGGAGAAGATTTATTCGAATTGAAAGTTGAAAAAACAGAATTTGTGAGATTTATTTATTTTCCTTCAAGTCAGAAGTTGGGAGAAGTGTTCAGAGTCCTAATTTCTGGTATTTATGATGGATTTTGACAGTTCTTTTAAAGTTTGGTTTGTTTCAGGGAAAAATTCTACATTTAAAGTTTTCATTTATTTTTCTACTTGTTTTTTCCTTTTAGTCTTTCGGCACTACATGTCAGAGAATTGGCCGAGGGTTCTCGAGAGTTATTACATGATCGGAGAGACGATCAACAGCGATAATAACAAGATCAGAGAATTTGATTTACTGACTTGGGGAAAAGCGGAGAACTAGACAATAAATCAGCATTTTCAATAGTGTAAGTATTTGCGTAGAGACGAGTGGGGCAAAATAAACAGTTAAGCCTTTTTTATAATCTGAATTACTCATTGAATTGCTGATATACTGATGGCGTGGGATATTTTTGTTTTTGAATGGAAGTTTTGTAATCGTTCAAATTTAAGTTTTGGATTTTTTGTGTTATGTCAACCCATTATGATCCGAAAAGTCCGAAAATGCAATTTTTAGACCGTGTCCGTATGTGTGTATGTATGTATGTCAATATGTGTGGTCAAATTTCTCTTCAATTGTTCATAACGAATGGATGGAATTGAATCTTTTTTTTTTCAAATGTAGGTATTGTTGATCCCTATCGATCGTCATTAATTAAAATTTGATTCGTTCGTTTAATTCATTAGTTTTTGTAATTTTCGAATTTTTTCAAAAATCGATTGTCCCACGATAACTAAAAAAAATATTCAATTGATTGAATGATGGCTTTAAAAATTTGTTTGGATGTTCCTTTGAACGACGTCGAAGATAAAGGCGATAGCAATAATCACTATTTTGATTTATTCGAAAATTTTCAAAAATTTTGTATTTATTGAAAATCAGAATTCCGAGGATATCTTCGGATATCATGCTTCAAATGAATTTAATCATAGCTTAAAATGTTTGTTTTAATGGCTTCAAGTCAAAGTTGATTAGGATGATTACGATAGCTATATTGATTGATTTGATTTTTATGATGATTGATGAAAATTTTGAATTTTTCATGAATTTCCCTGAAAGTGAGCTTTCTGATGGTTTCGTCAAATGTGATGTTTCAAATTGATTCAAGTAGGTGTAAATAAAATTCAGTAGCGAAGTGGTCAAACGGTTAAAGTCGACTTAGCTCTTAACTGAGTTTTCGAGAAATATCTTCAAATCTAAGGGAGATAGCGAAATTTTCGGATATTTCTTTTTTAGAGCTCTCACTGTGCTCTACCGAAAAGGTCATAACAGAAATTTTGCAATCTGCCTTAGATTGCGAGATATTCATTGAAAATTCACGAATAGTCAAAATCGACTTAAACCGTTTGACCACTTCGCTACTGAATTGTTCTATTAACATTTTATCGAAGGGCTGAGGGCAGAGATAGAACTAGATCAAAAAGACAATAGAAGAAAAGTGATCATAAGAATAATGATGCTATTAACATTCAACTAAGTTGAAAATCTGACAAAATTAGATAAAAGGAAATCTTATTCAATTTAATAAAATGACATAAACAATGAATTATACATGACAGAAGGAAATGATGTGCAAGATAATCATTCGGAAGCATATTGCCAATTTATTAGCAAAAATAACTATACCATATACAATACAAGAGCAATTTCCCACTTGTTTTGTGGAAAATTTATAAAAAAATTCCCAGAATTTTGTGCGCACATACGAACGTACACAGACACATTTTCTCAAAACACCGTATCTCGACGTTTTATAACATTCTAAGTCATTTCCAAGCAAAATTCGAGAATTGAAAAATCGACCAATTATAAAGCTCCCATTCAAAAGCAAAAATCAATTTGGATAACGTTCGGCAGATAATGGAGCCAGACCTTCTTTATATAAAAAGGAGATGTCACACGTTTATTCCTAAATGTCTAAGAGAGAAATCGCGTGCATGATAATGACGGTCATGTTGATGTTAATGATTTCCAACGGAATATGTAGGGGAGGTTGGGGAAAAACGGACACTTGACTTTAAAAAAAATGTTAATGAGGGGTTGAAATGTTGATAAAATTCAATTACTGTTTTTTCAATCCACAAAGAACAATTCTTTCTCTTTGTGACAAGCCTAAATTGAGCTCAACTGATAAATTTGTTTCTGAGTTATGAATAATTTTGAAAAAGTCTAAAGTGTCCATTTTACCCCACCCTCCCCTATTAATTCTCAATTGAAGTTTTCATGGATTTCGACGAATTTTTCAGTAATACTATGGAATTTCGTATACGTGAAAGAACATATTGATTCCAATCAACTTAAATATTGACGTGATGACTCATATAAAATCTATCGAATTGTCTATTCGATCTCGTAAAAGAAAACTAATCAGTTAACTCTTTTATCAGCAGCAATGGCTATACTAATATGTGAACAAAGTGATTATCCATGTCTTCAGTTTGAAATAACCGCCTGGAAGACGTAATTGTCCTCTACTTCCCTCCAATGCCACCAGGGGCCTTCTAGTGCTCCGAATAGTTCCTCAATGTTTAACCTGTTCTAAGAATTCATATCTTCACTTTCGACCTCCGAAAGGCCGAAATAATTCAGTGGTCACAATAACTAGAGTATTGGAGGGGTTTGGTGGATCGACTGGTGGCTATTTCAATTGATTGCCTGGGGTAATCAATACAAATGCTTAATGGCGCTCGGAAAAGCACTGTTCCTGCTGGCTAGTGTCCCTATGCTCGGTTATGTTTTGATGAAAATCGTGACTCCGGATGAGAGAAATATTCCTTTTAAGGTATAATAATAGAAAAATCATCTCTTATTGTCATTTTTATGTTTATCATTATTTTACCTATTTTGCATTTTCAAATTTTCCATTTTCAAAATTCTGGGCTATGATTGCATCAAATGGTGCAAAAAAATAAAAGACATCGGGGATTGTGAGGTAAATGGACCTTTCATGAAATACTATGACAAGAACTTAATGCATTGAACAGTTTTTTAGACATTCATGTTCTCTAAATTATATTTTTCAACCATTGCTCCAAAAGGGAATGTTTACCCCAGGAAAATATTCTGGGTTATATTTTAACTCCGAATAAGAAAACTCTTTTTGGGGTGTAATCCTGGAAAATCACTTATTATTATCATTTTTCTGTTCATCCTTATTTCTATTTTGCGCTTCCAAATAGAGCTAGAAGTTTGTACTTTCAAAATTTTGGCCTATGATTGCATAAAATGGTGCAAAATATTAAAATGCGTAAGGAATGATGAGGTAAATTGACCTTTCATGAAATATTATAACACGAATTCAATGCAATGCAATGAATGTCAACAGTTTTTTAGACATTCATGTTCTCTAAATTCTATTTTTCAACGATTACTCCAAAATGGAAGATTTATCCCGGGAAAATATGGCCCTAAGTTATATTTTGACTCCGAATGCGAAAACTTCCTTTTGAGGTCTACTCCTGGGAAAATAATTTTACAATCATTTCTCTGTTTATCTTTATTTCACGTAAGTTATGCTTCCAAATGGAGCAAGAAGTTTTTACAATTTTTTATTTTCAAAAATCTGTGCTATGATTGTATAAAATGGTACAAAAAACTGAAATACATAGGATGGGAGGTAAATGGACTTTCCATGAAATATTGTAAGTGGAACTTACTCCATTGAACAGTTTTTTAGACTTCATGTTCTCTGCATTCTATTTTTCAACGATTGCTCCAAAAGAGAATGTTTACCCCAGGAAAATATTACTCTAGATTATATTGTAACTTCGAATAAGAAAACTCTTCTTGGGGTGTAATCCTGGAAAATCACCTGTTTTTTTTTTTTTTTTTATTATGTACAAACCCTTCTCGGGTTATTTACAAAAACTGTGCGGCTATTTTAAATTCTAATTCCATTTTTCTTAACAAATTCATGTATCATTTCTAATGGTTTTAAATTCTTGGATACCAGGAATGCATTTATGGTAAATGGTCTAGGGCATCGTAATTCAACCAATTTGTTAATCATTTGTTCCCTTCCTTTGTTATAATGAGGACAATACCAAATTGTATGTTCTATATCTTGTGTCTCAGAGTTATCTCCGCAAATGCATTCCGGGCTGCTTACAATATTTTTCCTGTACAATGATCCATTAAGATAGTAATGATTGGCTCTCACTCTATTGACCCAGACAATTAAATCTCTCGGGAGCTTTTGTCCCCAGAACCACGGTTGTTTTTTTTTTTCTATTCCAGAAATGTCTAAAATAGTATGTCCCTTTTGGTTTCCGCTCCCTTGTAGATTCACCTAGAATAGTGTTCGTAGTATCTAGCCAACTTTCTGATTTGAATAGAGCTTTAAAGTCTGTGGCAGGAAGTAAAAAAGGTGTTTCACTTTCCTCCGTTGCGTTTTTTGCTAAGGAGTCCACCTCCTCATTACCTCGAATCCCCACATGTACAGGAATCCAGCGAAAATCACCTGTTATTATCATTTTTCTGTTCATTTTTATTTCTATTTTGTGCTTCCAAACAGAGCAGGAACTGATTTCCAATTTTCTATTTTCAAAATTCTGGGCTATGATCGCATAAAATAGTGCAAAAAACTGAAATAATATATGGGGAATGGTGCGGTAAATGGCTCTTCCATGAAATTTCATATTCAATAATTTCCTCTTCAAAAAATTATTGACAAAATTAATAGGTTGATTTTTTTGCAGTTGAACTTTCCCATACAAAAACTTAAAACCTCCAAAGTAGACCTACAGCATCTGCTTCCTGAGGAAAAATCACGCGAAAAAATCTTTCAAAAATTTTTCCTGGGACCACGAGAAAGTTTTCTCTCCGGGGTGAACCTCCCCCTCTAAAAAAACAGGCGTCAATTTAAAAAAAAAACTTTTTGAATTTTCTCGAATTTTCTAGAAACTCCTTGAATTTTTTCGAAATTTCAAGAAACTTCTCAAATTATCTCGAAATGCCGAGAATTTTCTATAATTCCGTTAGATGGCGCTGCACATAAGGACCGTTTCCCAAAATGACCCCCTATATTGAAACCATAGACGTATCCACGTCAATAATGAAATAATAATCCCTAAAAAAGTCCTTGAACGCATTAACTCACCCCTCTCTCGCCTTTACCTTCCAGCAATATCCGAAGAATTCGAACATCCCCACGTACCAGGCCTTCCTGAAGAAATCCGCGCTTATGCCAGCCTCCGAGCCTACCCCATCGTCTCCGCCGGCCCCTCAGAAATAGCCCTCATCCAAGAAATGGAGTCCTCCGAGCTAATAGCCACCGACAGCCTTCCGGAGCGCATCAACAAACGTGACCGCGAGCGCAAGACAATAATCGAGCGCAGACGAGAGGAAAAACAGCAGCTGACTGTCGACAGCGAGCAGTTGGGCTTCTTCAAGGACGCCTTCTACGCCTCCTGCAGCAAGATAAAATCCCTCCTGGAGTCAGCCCCATCGACCCCGACCCCCTCCCTCCCAGGTCTCTTCGACAAAGCCAGCAAGGAGATCCTGACCCTCAAGAATTACCTCTCACAATCGAAGATATTCCTCAAGGTTTACGACATAAGACGAGCTCAAGAGACCCTCCAACATCTTGAGAACGAGGCCTCGGAGTTGGAGATGAAGCTTCTTCCAAAGAAAAAATTTGGCTTCAAAAATAGAAGAGTAATAAAGAAACCGTCGGACACGAAGACAATTGATGTCACTGATGGCCTCAAAGACATGACCCTCTCCGAGGGAATGGGCAATGGCACGACGAGACAGAATAACGATCTGATAGGTAAATTCAGCGACAGTGCAAGCACAGTAACTGGAAAAACTGATGAACGACTGATTCTCGATGCTGAAAATGTCAATAAAAATGATGTTTTACTGTCGGATTTGACGAGATGTACAGTTGTTATTTATGGTGCACCTTCCACTGTTCATATGGTGAACATAAAGCAGTGCACAGTGCTGATTGGTCCAGTGTCGTCATCAGTGTTTGCCCACAGTTGCACACAATCGACGTTTGCATTCGCCTGCCAACAGTTGCGACTTCATTCCTCGACGGACTTGTCCATTTACCTTCATGTGACGAGTAGAGCTATCATTGAGGACTGCACGAAGATTAGGGTGGCACCTTACAACTGGAGTTACGAGGATCAGGAGAGTCATTTTAAGCTAGCTGGCCTGGATGTTAAAGTTAATAATTGGGACTCTGTCGATGATTTTAACTGGCTGAGTTATGAGAAACAGTCGCCCAATTGGGGGGTTATCAAGAGTGAACAGAGGGTCAAGAGTTGGGAGGTGTGAGGACTGGGTGATAGGTCTGTTGGATTTTTTTTTATTTCAATGGAGAGATTCGCTGGTTTCATTATGTCATTTACACGTGTATTTTTGCGCTTTTACGGGAGATTAATAAATGCACGTAATTGATGAATTGAGAGGGAATTGTGTGTTTTTTATTGGGGGTCCTGGGGAATTCTTGAGGGAAGTCATTCGAGAGAAAAAAGTCTGGAATTTTAAAGTCTATAGATTTGAGAAACTTCTTCTCAAAAAAGTGTTTATGCTCCTATGGGAAAAATGATCTTGAAATAATCGAAATTCTGATGATTTGTTTCATACAGTTTGTTTCTAAGAATTATAAAAATTCCATAGATAATGGAAAAATGCATGATTAAAACTGTTGTCTTTAGAGTGCAGAAAATTTAGAGTTTGCATTCATCGGAATTTTCATGATTAATTCCAGACATTTTTCTGATTAAAAAAAATATAGATTAGCATTTTTCTTCCTGACAGCATTTTTTATGGAATAAATATTTCTGACCCATGGTTGAGAAAAGCACTAATCCTATTAGACTTTCAACACAATTCAGTAACGAGACAGTAAACCGATTTAAGTCGACTTAGCTCTTCGCTGAGTTTTCGAAGAATATCTCCGAATCTAAGCGAAACAGCGAATTTTCATTATAACTTTTTTTGTAGCTCTCAATCCGCTCTGCAAAAAGAGGTTATTACAAAAAATTTGCTATCTCCCTTAGGTTCCGAGATATTCATTAAAAACTGACTGAATTCCACTGAAATATCAACATAATTTCCGTAGAATTTCCAAAGAAAAATCAAATTTAAAAAACAAAAGGGCTGAAATAAATCGACAAGTAATTTTTCATAATCACAACAAATGTTATAATAAACCATATTTTTACAGTCGCTGTTACATTGCAGAACGAACAAGTTACATTATTCGACGGAATTATCTCATCATCCATTATCCATTTTTCAATTATAAAATAATCCATATTTCTTAAACTCTCTCACACAATTATATACACCGACTCCTCTCTCCCCTCCGTTCTCAATGATCCTGACATTGCTCATCCAAAACATTTCATTATCAACCGAAGAAAAAAAACGAGAAACAGAGGGAGAGAAAGGAAAATTCTCGCAACCACGAGGGAATAATTTCAAGTAGAACGTAATGAAAATAATTTGTACAGAAGACGAGTTTAAGATACCTTCCACCAATCCCTCAATTCTCCAATGGCAATAGTCATCCTCCCTCCCCCCTTTTTACATTTACGTATGCATCATCCTTAAGTACACAAATGTCGTAAGTACCAGTTGTGCTTAAATGAGTTATTCCTACTCCATTTAATTTACTTTTGATTTATTGTACGTTTTTCTTAATTCACCTTCGAGTTCTCTCACCTGAAATCATCCATCAGATGAATCATTACAGCACTCTTCGACAATAATTTAATTGTAATTAAACTAATTAACAATGAGAGAGACAGAGAGTGATTTCCTCTTTTTTTTGTTATGATTGAAAAACATTCAGGTTTTTCATTCCATTCGTTTTACTTCACTAACAATGAAATATTCTCGATGATGAGACTCGTATGCTCATCATCGAGAGGAATACTATTTTCGTTTAGGAATGTAGTACATAGGTGCGATAGCGTGCTCAATATGAAACTGAGAGAAATCATAGGACAGAATACAGACGAAAAAATTCTAGAGAAACCTGGCGAAGTCGATGGAAAATTCTAGTGGATTTCTATTGAAATTTTGTTGAAAATTTTATTTATTTTTGAACGATTCTGGTGAAGAATCCTGCAGCTTTTCTGCGCCTTTTTTCAATAAAAAATGTCCACTAGAAACTATTTTATGGAAATAATCGGTAGAATCTTTCGATGCAATTTTTTTTATTGAGATATTTTCTCGACATAAATTTTCCAAGTTTTTTCCACTCTATTTTGCTCCTTTTTTCCTCGAAACGAAGAATTGAAATCCATTGATTTCTTCTATAGAATATTTTTCAAACTAATAGAATTTTCAATAGGATTTTATAGCGAATTGAATAGAAATTTCTTTCGCATTTCTATTGAACATCTTTTCAAAATTCTTTTAATTTTGGGCGATTCTATTGGAGAGTTCCGCAGCTTTGCTGCACATTTTTTATAGCAAATGTCCAACAAACTATTTTATACAAAAACTCAGTAAAATTTCATCTTTCTATACCATTTTTCTACTCTTTTGATTAAATCAAACAAAAACCGTGAAACATTTCGGCCGAGGAATTTCTATAGAAAATATGTCAGAACAGTAAGTTATATATAATAATCAAATTCTATCGATGTCTTCTATAGAGTATTTATGACTGAATATTTTTATTGGGAGAAAAAAAAACAATAAAATCGATTAAAGATTGATAAGAACTTCTATAAAACTACAATAGAATTTTCTAGCACATTCGATCGAAAATTGTATTGGATTTCTATTGAACTTTTATTGAAAATTCTATCAGTTTTTGGCCGATAATAAATATTTTATAGAAAAAAAGTCAATAAAATTTAATCGTTTTATGAACCTTTTCGATAGGAAATCCTTTTCCAAATTTATTGTTTTTTCTCGTTTAAGTAAAAAAAATCAAACTAAAAAAAATTAGCAGATTTAAGACGAGAAATTTCTATAGCAAATATCTCAAATATTTCTATAGCAAATATTCTGCAGAATATTTTCCTTTCATCATTTCTATTGGAAAAAAACGCAATTAAATTAATTAACCAACCAGAAACTAATAGAATGTTCAATAGAAGCCAAATCGAATTTTCCAACGAATTCTTCAGATTTTCTTATAATTTTTTTTCCCACGTGAGGCGAATGAAACTGAAGTTCAACATCCTCTTTCATTAAACAAATCAAGCAAAATAACTCGGAACATTTGAGCCGACGATTTTCTACAGAAACATCTCAATAAAATAATTTGTACAGAAAAATCTAATTCTATTGATTTTTTCCATATAGATATTTTCCACTGAACATTTATATTGGAAAAAACACAATTAAATTAATTAATTAACCAACAAGAAACTAGTAGGAAGTTTAATGAAAATCCAATAGAATTTTCCAACGAATTCCCCATGTTTTTCTATAATTTTTTTTTTCCCACGTGAAGAGAAAGAAACTGAAGTTCAATACCTGCATTAATTTAATATGTATTCATATTCTCTTTTAAGTCTTCCCAGTTATCGTGGGAGCACATCAGCTCGGGGTAAGTACATGATACAATTCATCACTCTTTCGAATTGAAAAAATCTCATCAACCATGAGTGATTTTCCATACCTCTGGCCATTAATTCTCAATCCGTGAATTTTTCCAATGCAATTCTCCATAATTTACAATCATTTAATTTATAGTTAATTAAATAACTAGTTTTTTCTATGTACAATGCGTGTATAATAAAGTTGGGAAGCGTCTAAAAGAAATGGAATTTTTCATCTCAAAAAATTCACTTTGAGTTTCTTTTTCACTTGAGGCAGTCATTCATATCCACCGTCCATTTTTATCCCCTTTTTCTTCATTTTTCTTACAATTTCACTAGTTTTTGTTTATTTTTCCATAAAAAGATAATCCAAAAAGGTGCGCCGCTAGTTTTATTCTCTGGGTAGAAAGCCACGTGACGCCAATACTGATAAAATTCACGTACATGCTGGGGCAAAATGGATCATCTCGAAGGATTTTTTATTGATTGATTCGTCTGAAAAAAATGTCGAATGACGTGAAGATGGTGCAAACCTGTTGAACATATTTTTGAACGTGTGCAAAAATTTAATAGAAAAATTTGGTGCTTTCTGTGAGAAAGTCTATTGAATTCCCATTTTAGTGTTCTATTAGATAGAATTTTATTCAAAAAATTCAATTAGTTTTTTGCGGAAATTTTATTGAAAATCATGCGACTTGGCTTTGCATTTTTCAATAGATATTTTTTTATAGAAAGAAAATCTCAGAAAATTACAGAAGAAAATAAATACTGTTTTTTTCAATACGTATTTTTCATAGAAAAAAAATACTATTGAAAAACATCTATAGGTGTTGATTTATTCTATATAATTCTTAGTCATGAATTTTCCAAGTTCGTTTTTATTTTATAATGACATAAGAATAAATAAAACAGAGCAAAAAACAATTATGGAAAATTTATACCCATGAATTTCTACGAAAAAAAACGAGAATCTATTTACTTTTTTCTATCCAATCTCTATTGAAAAATGACACGATCAGGTTGGATAATTTTCTATAGAATTAGCAAAAAACAATAGAGTTATTTAATAGAATTTTCTAAGAACAGCGCTACCGTTCCCATTATAAATGCCAATTGATGTATTCGTTTGAAACAAAATGTCGAATGACATGAAAATTTTTCAAACCTGTTGAACGTATTTTCGAACGTGTGAAAAAATTTAATAAAAAAATTTCGTGCTTTCATTGAAAAAGTCTACTGAATTCCCATTAAAACTATAAGAATTCTTTGAGTGTCCTATTAGATAGAATTTTATTCAAAAAATTCAATTAGTGTTTTGCGAAAATTTTATTGAAAATCATGCAGCTTGGCTGTGCGTTTTTCAATATTTTTTATGTAAAAAATATTATAGACATTTTCTTTTATTCAATCGTTTTGTAATAGATGATTTTTTATATAAAAAAAATTCAGAAAATTAGAGAAAAAAATTAGGATTGATTATATTTTCAATGCGTATTTTTTCACAGAAAAAAAAATTACTATTGAAAAATATCTACAGATGATGATTTACTCTCTATAATTTATTCTGTTGGGATTTATTCTAGAAGAATTCTTGGGCGCGAATTTCCCCAGTTTTTTTAAATTTTATAATTTCAAAAGAATTTTAAAGAAACAGCAAAAAAACTCATCGAAAATTTATGCCCACGAAATTTCTCTAGAAGAATGACTTTTCAATTGACTTTTGTCTATCAAATATCTATGAAAAAATGATACGATCAAGTTTTATAATGTTCCATAGAATTAACACAAAAAACAATAAAATTATTCAATAGAATTTTCTAAGGAAAGCACTACCATTTCCATGATTAATTTCATCTATGGCTTCAACTTTTAATTAAATCATTCCTGACATTTCTCTCAGTCGACAGTTCCATCCTGCCCCATCCCCCCACGACGTCATTAATCATTATCTTTATATATAATATATATTTGTTTTGTTTGTAACAATGAGCCCAACGGTTAATAAATCGATTATTGTTAACCCGATCAAATACTGTACGAGTGTTCTCTTCATAATTTCATTTCCATGCCTGTAGTTATCAACTATTTATTTATATAAATCGCTTTTCTAGGAAGGAAGCCTAAGTACATCATTATGCATTCTCCTCTTATCAATTTTTAATAATCAACATCGTGCAGAGTTTCTGTTGATGGTGCATATAAATATAATAATTCTCCTCCTCATTTTTTAATCATCAAAAAAGCACTGAATTTCCTTCCAATTTCTCGTAATTTTTTCTCCCCTTATTTTGTTCGTTAGTCTCCTTTTTACATATCCATCAGTATTATTTTTTAATTATTTAGTACACAAATGCGGCATTAAAGCGTAATATATCAACAAGTGCCGCTCATATTCGACTGAAAGCGGTTGGTCATAATATCTCATTAGTCGAGTTTTTTTTCTTGCTCTTTTTTTATTAAGTTAATCATCTTTAGTCGTAAGTAACTGTGCTTTTGTGCGCTTCTAGGACTAGCTCAAGAGTATACCACAGTGCACGGTTATTTCGGATTATATTTATTTCGAAAATGAGCCTTTTTTCATCACTGAGGTGGCAAAAATTGTTTTTCAATGAGAGAAAATTGAGAGACAATTTTTTTTATTGATTATTTCATCAATTGAGAAATTATTTTATTTCATCGTTTTGAAGAGAAACAATTTCACCAGTTTTTTTATTCATGTGACTGTGTGAAGAATTTGTTTTTTCCCGATTTCTAATGAAAATTATGCAGCTTTGGGATTTTTTTGAAATTGATATTTGATAGGAAACAGTAAATAAATGTTGATTTTTCTGCACAACTTATTCTGATGTGATTTTTTCTGTAAATTCCATGCTGAGGAACAAGAAATTCAGTGGAAAATAATTAGATATTTTATACCCAAAAATTTTTTTACGCAAAAATCTCAAGAGAATGCATCATACAGAAAAATCAAAATCTATTGAATTTTTTACTCGAAAATTTGGGAAAATATTATGATGAGAATGAGATTTTCAAATTAAATCAGCAAAAAACGAATAGAATTTCAGGGAAATCTCCTAGTCGAAGCTTCGGATTTCTTCACTAAATTGAAATTCATTTGATGATATCTACTTTTTCCTTTGAAATAAATTCTCACTGACTTCATTAAATGTTTCTATGGGATTTTATCCTGACGCGACTTCATAATTTGAGATCGAAACATCGAAAATGATCGAATGAATTAAATTTGATCTTCTTTAAAGAGTGCAAAGTCACGTGGCTCTTTTTTAATCAAATAAATTTTTCATCAACTTTTTTCATACTTGAATGAAAAAAACACCAAGACAAATAATTTCTTTGAATTAAATTACCTTTAGTTGGATTTAATTTTTATTTGCGTTTTTATTCACCTTAAGTGAATAGTTTTTAAACATCTAAACAAATTTTTTCTTGACCCAAATGAAGACTTCATTATCATCCAATAATTCCTTACTTCAAATCAAATAAATCGTTTAGATGAATCCAATGAATGAATTATTTGGAATGAATGAATTATTTGATACACATAATCAAATAATTTCCACTGGTAATTAGTTTTCAACAAAATTATTGTCGAGATAAATGAAATAATTTCAAATAAAGTGTTTCCTTGAATTCAAAGCTTCATTCCTCTGGAAATATCTCTCAATTCTCTCAAATCAAAAACGCTTTCTCTAAGAAATTCTATTGAATTTCTATTCAACTCTGTGCGAGCTATCGCAAAATTTTATTAAAATTCTTTAAAAAAATACATAGCAGATTATGTAACTTTATTGTGTCATTTTGTTAAGAGATTTAATAGAAAAAAGTCAACAGATTTTTTTTTGGTCTTTAGAAATTCTTAGGCGCAAATTTGCAGGATTTTTCGTTCCAACATGAACGAACGGATGCCCAAAAATTCTTATAGAAAAGATCCTAACAGAGTAAGTAACACAGAAAAATCTGTGGATCTACAGACATTTTTCTATAAACAAATATCTATTTAAAAATGCGGGGGTGTTGCATAATTTTTGATCGAATTGGCGCCAAAAAACGAATAGAATCTACCAACAGAGTCCTTATAGAGTTGCAATAGAAATTCAATAGAATTTCTTAGAGAAAGCGCAATTTTTTTCTATTTATATCGATTGTTTTTTCAACTTCATAATTTAAAATATATCACAATTCCCGTTGAATTTTACATCACACAGGAGTTCCCAAAAGTTATGATTGCACAAAAAAAGTAAATAAAAAACTAAAAATTTCAAAAGGCGTTGTTAATAACAATTAGGAAATAAGTTCAATAGAGAGGAAATAGTGAAAGGATAATTTATCATGGCAATTAACGATCTGACAGCCATTGGCTACTAGGAAGCCATTATATGCAGTAAATTAAACAGTTCGATAAAATTCAGACGTTGTTAAGTCAAGCCGAGGTTCACACACGGGTGTAGATAGATTTGAAATTCGCGTGTCTCAAAGAGTGTGCCACCAACTTCGGGTCATTTGATTTCACAAGAAAAATCATGAAATCGGGAATTTTTCAGGATTTTTTGCGCTCGTTTTGACTCAACCAATTGGAACGAAATCGGATCCACTAAACAAATCGCATCTTTATTAATTCATAGGTTTTTTTCTGAGAAAAACTACGTCCAAATTCATTTTTTTACTAATTTTTCAGATTGCTCATTTTAGCCATTTTTCAACATTTCAACATTTTTTCTCTCGAAAACTAGACGTGCTAGAGAGATTTCTCAAAAGAAATTTAGAATCAGTATTAAAATATCTCCAAGATAGGGCCGTTTTCGTTTTCGAGGTTGAATACGTCCGAATTTTGTTGAACCGTGTTATTAATTTGCAATGTCCTCCCTATTGGATTTATTTCCCAATATGATAAAAAAACACTCTGTGAAAATGTTCAGTTTTCTTTCAACGTTTTTTAAATTACACAATCACAATTTTTGGAGGCTCCAGGTCTATGTAAAACTGAATGGCAATTGGAGAACATTTCAGATCATCAAAATAAAAAAAACGACCAAGATCACGTTCGAAATATAACACACGCGGCCCTCAAATTTTCTTAAACGTGAATTTGCCACCTCGAAGAAGCCTCCCCTCCCCTCCCTAAATATACTTTCTGTAGAAATCAGCAATGCTGTTATTAAATTCCTGACGCTACAATTGCACCTGAAACGCTTGCGTTGCATTGGGAACAATGAATGGATTGGTAGCAGCACTGGCTTGTCTAAGATTTCTCGCAGCAATTTCCGCCCACTCGGCGTCGAATGGATCATTGGGTCTAGCACCAGTGGCACCAGGCACACTGGCTGAACCCAGTGACAGGGCTCTTGCATGAAGAGGTGGTGCTCTCCTAGGTGTTTGCACAGGTGCCACAGCCCCAGTGACACTTCCAAGCCATTGATCGGGTCTCGGAAGGTCTGTCGTCGTGATTTTTTCAATTGCGCTTGTGTCGGTGGAGATTGTGGTGGATCCACTGACATTCGGTGAACTTGTCACTGGAGTTATTGGATTAATGGGGATGGGGGATCTGTTGGCGGTCGAGGGGATGGAACTGCCCATGGAGGAGGTGGAGGCAGTGCTGAAGGCTGGACTGCCTGTTGGGGGAGTGCCGAAGGGGCCCACTGCACTACCTGAGAGAGAGGATCAGACGTAATCAGTTCAGTACTATTTTCGGAGTAAAGTAGTGTAAACATAACTTGAATTTTGAAGATTAATGGTGTATCCCACAGTGATAGAAGAAATTATTTTTATTGAAATGTTTCTGTATTGAAACAAGTATTATAGACTTGAACTAATTTCAAATAAATAAGATCTTACGGTGAATATCAATTATTTTTTCTTGGGATACATTTACGGACGCACGAAAAAATTGAATAGAAAAACCTATCGAATTCGTTAGAAAATTCTATTGAATTTCTATTAAACTTTCTATTAATTTTTGGCTGATTCTGTTGACATGTTCAATAGAAAAAGTCAACAGAATTTGATTTTTCTATATAGCTTATTCTTTTCAGATATTTTCTATAGAATTTGCTCGACTCAAATTTTCAAAGTTTTTTTCATTCTATTTTTATTTTTTTCTTATCAAGAAATTTAAACGAAAAAACTTGGAAAATTTGAGCCGAGGAAATTCTATAGAAAATATCTCAATAGAATAAGTTATATAGAAAAATTGAATTCTGTTGACTTTTTCTACTGAACATTTTCTATTGAACATTTCAATAAAATCGGCCAAAAACTAACAGAACAGTTGAATAGAAATTCAATAGAATTTTCTAACGAATTCGATATGTTTTTCTATTAAATTTTTTCGTCCGTGCTTGAATCAAATAAAACAAGTCCTTGGCGTCAAGTCACATGTATTCACCACAAAAATGGAAAAATTGTATTTTTTTAACCTGATATAATCTCCGGTCGAGAAATTTTTCCACTTTCATGAATTGATCAAAAAATTGTACCTAGGAGATGATTACATTGAGGAATTAATTGAATGTTTTTTTTTCGAATGAAGCCGATGTTTAAATTGAGTTTTCCGTAAATCACATGAACGAAATTTGTGATATTAATAAAAAAATTTAATAAACAAAAATTAACCCCTCGCGTACGGGACCTTTCTGTTAGGAAGCCTGACGTGCACTTAATATCACTGAGATTCGATAAATTCTGATGCATGAAAAATTATAAAACGCATTAAAATTGAAGCTACACTATCCACATTTCGAATGGCAATGGCCGAATTGGATTATCTGTCAGTTTTTGAATTATCCAGTTTTGAACAGAATCATGCGTTTTTGCTTGGGCCCATATATGTATATGGACCCCGTCCTTGAGGGGTTAATGGAAACAAAATAGTTAATGAAAAAATTTTTTTTGCTTGAATTGCACCAAACAGTTGCTTTTGACTGTTTCATTTTGCCCCACTCTCCTCTGCGTGTGTCTATGAAAAATATGGGGACAATCGTGAGAAAAACCTGTTTTCTAGGGATATACCTTACACTATTATAATTTTTTTTTAATTTCATGGAAGACGTGAGAGTAATTCTCATGAGAGTGACATTGAATCGCATTTAGGGGGAAAAATGGTTATGAAATTTCAAGTTTTAGGTAGAATTCAAGGAAATTCATGAGTTTTCAGTGGGAGTGAGATGAAAATTGCACAACTTGATTGAATTTTCAATGGAATATGAATTTGCAAAAGCAAAATGACATAAATTTTCCATTTTTCCCTGAATGTTTCTGACTTTTACGAATTTTCACAGAATAATTGGGCTGAAAAATCAAGTTTTATTGATTTTCAAATCATTCGAATAAAAAATCAATGGAATATTTCAGTAGCGAAGAGGTAAACCGGTTTAAGTCGACTTAGCTCTTCGCTGAGTTTTCAAGGAATATCGCCGAATCTAAGAGAAATAGCGAAATTTTCATTATAACCTTTTTTTGTAGCTCTCAATTTGCTCTACAAGAAATGTTTGTTTGAAACGCAGCAAATATTTCTCTATAAAAATTACCGGGCTCAACGGAAAATCTCGAACGACCTCGGGACCCTTGGGATCACGCGTAAATCACGAAGCAAATCGCCAAATATGAATTTTCAGTAGTATCAATCTACTCTTCAAAGAGTATACATCGGTTACCGAGTATCCAGTACATCACCGAGTATTATATTGAGCCTAGCGCTCTGCGTAGCGTCTCTATTTGATTCAATTATCAATCAATTCCGAGTTAACTATCAATTATTTTGAGTCAATCATCAAGTTTAATATCGAGAGAATCTCTAGTGCAGTGTAAAGACTATTATCAAATTGATATTGAGACATTCATCAATTCGTGTATCCCTGAAATCAAGACGCGTGGCTTGCGCCACAAATAAAGTACATCACCAGTGTTTTGTAATCCGCGTGTCTTTAATTTTCACTCTTTCCATATCACGTGTCCCCGATCCGCCTTAATAATAGTCTCAATCTCTAACAATGTTCTTACAAAAAATTTGCTATCTCCTTAGCTTTCGAGATATTCATTAAAAACCACCGCTTCTCTACTGATTTGATTTTTCAATGTAACGATTTCCTGAAATTTCTGTGGAAATTGAATACGATAACAATTTCCGGGATTTGGCACGGAAAATTCGGACGGGAATTTTTCGCAGTGTAAATCATATGATCGTTCTAATGAGTATACCTGAAAGGGCTGGTGTCGACATGAGTGTCGAGGCGTGGGATCTGCTCATTATTGGTGTCAAATTGCAGGTGGAGTTCAGGACTGGGGTGAGCCGGGGGTTCGTCATCACTGGGGACTGGCGGTCTCTCCAGGTCACTTCCACTTGGGTTGTGCTTATGGTGACGTTCATGTCCTCGTCGTTGTTATTTATGTTCGGGTTCTTGTTTATGTTGTTATTCAGGGTGCTCGAACCGTTCTGGAGGTTCAGGTCGTCGAGGGATGAACTAGTTTTCACTGGAAATATATTATTGATTGATGATTATTAAATATTAATGATTGTTACTTTGGAAGGGAGTCGGGAATGTCGTGTTTCATGCTTTGAACGTTGATTTTTTTATTTCCTATTTATTCGCTTCGAATGAATAGTTCTTTGAATATGAAAAAATGTTTTTTAATCCGAATAAAGACGTCATTAACATGTAATAATCCTTCATTTGGATCAAATAAATCGTTGGTTTGATTCTAATAGAGGACTTATTTAGAAGGAACGAATCATTGAATATTGGTAAGACATTTCCATTGAAATAAATATGAGTTTTTTTTTTTATATGAGAAGGTGTTTTCTTTATTTAAATAAAAGCTTGATGAGCTCGAAATGAAATCATTGTTTAGATGATAACGAGAACAAATTTATTAATATGATTATTCGATTTTGATAGTTTTGTTTAAAATTAATTCATTATCTATTCCATATCGTCGCTCTAAAAGTAAAGGGGCGTAAGTGCCATTATTTTTCGATTTTTTTTTTCGATACCAAAGGGGCGTATGTTTTTTTTTCTTCGGAAATGGAGTTTTCTGTCTATATCTTAGATCTTAGGTTTTTCACGATTTTTTTTACGCCAAGTGGACGTAAGTCCAATCAGTAAACACTAAGAAGGCGTATGTCCGGTACTTACGCCCCTTTACTGTTATCCTTACTGATAATATTCNTTTTCTGTCTATATCTTAGGTTTTTCGTCAATTTTTTTTACGCCAAGTGGACGTAAGTCCAATCAGTAAACACTAAGAAGGCGTATGTCCGGTACTTACGCCCCTTTACTGTTATCCTTACTGATAATATTCTAATTTACGTGAAGGAAAATTAATAATAAAGGGGCGTAAGTCGAGCACTTACGCCCCTTTGTTTTTAGTCATTCATTCAATTTTTTATCCATCCTAAAAAATCATAATCACAAAGAGGCGTAACTCCCGTACATAGCAGAAATTCAAATGATACTGAGAAAAATAAGTATTTTTCCCTTTCATTGGAAAGTCTCGAAATGTATTATGATTACTCCATTGTCCACTGGATTCCCGTCTTCTCGTGAATGTACACATCATAGAAATCAAATTTTACCCGTTTCAACCCTTTGTTCATTTAAAAAAAGAATCTCGAACAACATCGAAAATTAGATGTTTCAACCCGAAACCTTTTCTGGGCACGCTCCGAAGGAGTAGAGAAAAAGAATAGATTCAAGGTAGAATTGACTACTATTTTGTGAATATCTTCCAGGATGAAGAGCCCGGAGTAATTTATGAAGAGAATTGCTTTTATAATAGGAAAGAGGCGTAAGGGGGACATACGCCTCTCATTTTAACTCAAAAATAAATACGTCATGGAAAGTGCCTCATACATAACACTAAAGGGGCGTAAGTGTGATTTATTGATTAAAATGAAAGAGGCGTAAGTGTGGAGATACGCTCCTGTCCCATTAAAATCTGGTCATTACGCCTGTTTATTAGAGATATTTTCGTTGATAGGTTTTTGTTCAGAAATTGTATGAAAAGCATAAAAACCATCAATTTGGGACATACGCCTCTTTCACTTTGGAAACACTGTTTCCTGGCACTTACGCCCCTTCACCTTTAGAGCGACGATATAATTGAAACATTTGCATTGAAATAAGTGGATGATTTTATTGAACTCATTAATATTGTTGAAATGCATAGAAAAATGACAAATAAAAAGTTGTATTCAACTCAATACGTAATATCTCTGACTTTAGTTGTTACGAGTTTTTTCACAACTCATCCCGCAATTGTGTAACGAAAGCCACTCTGAAACTCCCCGAATCCCTTCACCCGATGATACCAGAGAACCTAGTACCTTCCGTAGTTGTAGTGATTGTAAATAATTGCTTTACTTGTAGTTTTAACAACTCGTGAAAATTAGAGATTTTTGTTAAATTTCAACAACTACTTGAACTTTTATTCAAACTTAAATTTGATTTTTATTGGCCTTTTCAGTCATATGAAATAAATAGGTTTGTAAATGTGAATAAATGTTCCCTTGATGCAAATCAAAACTTGATTAATCAGAAATGAAATAATGGTTTCGATGATGAAAAAAAGAAATTTATCAGTATGTTTATACAATTCTCATAATTTTTTTTATGAATTAATTACTTATTTTATATAATTGAAACATTTGCACTGAAATAAGTGGGTAAGTTTATTGAACTCATTAAAGGTCTCTTTAACTCATGAAATTCAATGAATTCCATTTCTTTATTTCAACAAATAAATAGATCAGCGCGCGCATAGATCTTGTGAAAGAGAAAAGTTTTATTCGACTCAATACCTAATTTCTCTGACTTTAGTTGTTACGAGTTTTTTCACAACTCATCTCGCAATTTGCGTAATGAAAGCAACTCTGAAACTCCCCGAATCCCTTCACCCGACGATACCAGAGAAGCTATTACCTTGCGTAGTTGTAGTGGTTGTAAATAGTTGCTCAGTTGCGGAGTTCAACGCCGAGTTTGATGGCAACGGTCCAAAGTCATCTTGCCTCGATAGAAGCTGGAGGTCGTGGGATATGTGTGCGCACAGCGCCGAAAGACTGTCCTGTCCACTGGGCGATATTTCAGGTATCGGACTCACTGAAATGCGAACGAACAACCGTTGAAGCAAGCCATTATCATTTGTGTTCAGTCTCATTGACTTCTGAACAAATGAAACTATTATTCTTTCATTCGGAAGCTAGTACAACGGCTGCTCTCAGGGCGACAAAATTATTGGGAGCTGAGGATGCTTTGTTTGCTACTGGGTACTAATACATGGGGATGCATTTTTTTCAGGAAGGCTTAACATTGAGGGAGTAATTAGCGTAATGAGAGAATGACCTTCGCCATATCCATCAAAGTCTGCTTTGAAAGAAAAATCGAAGCGTTAATTTCAGCATTTTTTTTTTGCAGAATCAAGTCGAGTGAAACAGCTTTGTTAATTGTGTTGTCCGTGAAATCTGTGAATTTTCATCAATGTGAGGATGTCATGAGTATTAAATAGTTCGCTTGTAATATAATTGATTCGTTTGTATTGGGATAGATTCGTTATCCAGTATCCACGTGCGAAAAAAATTCATAGAAAAACATAGTGAATTCGATAGAAAATTCCGTTGGATGTCTACTGAAATTTCTGTTTGTTTTTGGTCCATTCTATTGAACCATTGCGTAGTTTATCGGTGTTTTTTTAAATAGAAATGTTTAAGGCCCGGGTGTACTATCTCGAATGTTATCTGGATTTTTTTTCGTTCGTAATTCAAAATTATCAATTGAGTGGTACATCATGTAGAAATTTCCAAAAATTATGATAGAATGATTAAAAAAATAGAAAAAATTCTGAACTTTTTCAAAGAGCGTTTTTAATTGAGATTCATAATGAGTTGAAAAAAGTGGAAATTACAAATATCTGATTCGCTGTGGCAAATTATCTATTAGCTGTCATTTTCCATGGTGGATAACGCCATTTGTCACCGCAAATCAGATACATTTTTCAATTTCTTGTTATTCAACTTATTCTGAATATAAATTAAAAATGCTCTTTGAAAAAATTAAGAATTTTTTCTACTTTTTTTTGATTATTCATTCATAATTTTTCAAAACTTCTGCTGATGCAGGACTTAATTGACAATTTCATATGACGAAAGATGAAAAAAAACATCGAGATAACGTTCGAAAGATAGTACACCCGGGCCTTAATGGCAAATATTTGATAGAAAAAATTCATAGAATTCAATTCTTCTATATAAGTTATTTTATTGAGATATTTTCTATAGAAATTCGTCGGCTCAATTTTCCACGTTAAAAAAAATCGATTTTGTAATGAAAAGAGGAAGAAAATAGGGTGGATGAAACGTCGAAAATTCATATTGAGAAATTTCTACAGAAAATGTTTTGATAGAAAAAGTCGTATAGAAAGATGACATTTTAATTTTTTTATATAAAATAATTTCTACTAGACTTGCTCAATAGAATCGGCCAAAAGAAGTTCAGTAGAGATTCAACAGAATTTTCTATGGAAGTTGTTAGGTTTTTTCAAGAATTTTTTTTGTGCGTGTCGTCGTTAGATTCAGTTTTGTAAGTGTTTAATATTTGTTTACGTGTTAAAGGTGAATAGAATAATCTTGCTTCAATAAATTCTATGGAATTTCTAGTGGAACTCGCGAAGAATTTAATTGGAATGAGCTAAAAAATTCTATTGGATTTCTATTGAAATGTTTATTAGTTTTTGACTGATTCTATTAAGTTGCGCAGCTATCTGCGCATTTTCCTCAATGGAAATGTTAAATGAAAAATATTCTATGGAAAAAATTAATAGAATTCGATTTTTCTATACAGCTTATTCTATTGAGATATTTTCTATAGAAATTCCTCGGCTCAAATTTAGTATTTGATTTTTTCAATGAAAAGAGAAGGAAAATAGAGTCGAAAAAAGTTCAGAAATTCATATTAAGGAAGTCCTATAGAAAAATCTCAATAGAAAGATTAAACTCTCAAATAGTTTCAATTCGACCTTTTCTATTTCAAAAATGTGCAGTAAAGATCTGGAATTCTTCAGTACAATCGGGAAAGAACTAGCAGAATATTTTCAATACTTTATTGAGATACTTTCTATAGAAATGCCGCAATTGAAATTTTCGAAGAAAAATAGAGTCGAAAAAACGTGGAAAATTCGTGATAAGTAATTCCTATAGAAAATGCCCTCAATATGAAAAGTTGTATAGAAAAATGAAATTCTATAAACTTTCGTCTATAAAATAGTTTCTGCTGGACATTTTCTACGAGAAAACACGCCGTAAACTCGAGGAACTCTTCAATGGAATCAACCAAAAACTAGTAGAATTTTCCATAGAACTTCGTTAAAAATCCAATAGAATTTTCTATTGAATTTTTTTGGGCATTTGTTAATTAAAAACAAACCTTTTAACACGTAATAGTCCTTCATTTCGATCAAATAAATCATTTATTTCAATTCAATAGACAATTCATCTGGAATTCATGAATTATGTACTTCATACAATTGAAGCATTTTCATTTAAATAAATCAGTGTTCAATATTTTCAAAAATTTACCGTTCAAACAAAGAGAAAAAAAATCAAATAAAAATTTTGTTTCATTAAAATGTCAGGGAGAACCCATGACATCCCCAATTAAAAGTGAAAAAAATCACATTCCTGTAAAGTGCATTCAGAGTTCAATCGAACCAATCCACCAGATTGTTTGCAGTTCATAAAAGGGGGAGTAATTGTAATGATGTTTACCTGGAGGTCTGAGGGGCATTATGTGCGGCAGCGGTGGCAGACGTGTGAGATCGGTGGGTTCTAAACTATGGCTACGTGTCCGCTCCAAATTGCTGGGAAGATCATTGACGCGCAGACTCAGTTGTCTTTTGAATGGTGATGCCTGATTCAATTGATTGAATCCACGGAATGACCCCTGACGCTCCAGCATCGATGGGGTCGCGTGCGGCCGTTCTATTGCAAAGGGGTTGTGCACTTGTCTGACTGGTGGAACATCTGCAATTGCAATTGGAAGCGTCGTTACTTTCAGGAGTGGCCATCAATCTCCCGATTCTTCAATATTAGAAAAATTTCCGACTTGTTATGATTGAGGATGTTTAGCCAGTATCGGTGAATTGTCGGTAAATGTGTTTTTTTCATGGTCAAGGAAAATTCTGGAATTTTTTCGGCTGACAGCAGAACATATGAAACCAACTTTTCTAACGTTAAAAAAATTAATCGCAATAGTCTCGGCAGAAATGAATAAACTAATTTTTCTTGGTACACGGGCTCTTATGAAATTTATGTTGAAATTGATAATTCACCTACTAGAAGACTCTAAAAATAGAAGGTAATGTGTAAAATCATACTGAATCCAATGGCCGGAGGAAAATCTGGGGTACCCAGGCAGAAAGAGAAAATATTTGAATGATTCTATCCCATATGAGCGCATGTTAGCGCATGCATTGGTGCATTTTGTCTATTTCATTTCTAAATAATGAACATGGGTTGGTGGAATAAAAGTTGTATCAAAGTGAAGGGAATATCTTCATCTCTCAGATTTAAAAAATCAATTATTTTTAAGTAGGTCGAGCAGGGGGTCGAGCCTTTCTGTCACAAGGCATGTGACCGTTACTTGATGTGTTACTTGTCTTTTTCATTTTTTATTTCTACGAATTCCATTGGTAGTAAGCTTCCGAATGGATCAGCAGAAGTTTCATTTTTTAATTAAAAAGGCGATTTTTATTGGAAAAATTGAAAATTTATGTCATTTTGTTTCTAAATATTCATGGTCAATTGAAAATTTAATTAAGTTGTGAAATTTCTGTCTCATTCCCACTGAAAACTCATGAATTTCCTGGAATTCTACCTAAAATTTGAAATTTAATTGCCATTTTTTTCCTAAATCGGATTCACAAATTTCTAACAGTGTATTCATTGAAAACTGGTCAATAGTTAAAATTGACTTGAACCGTTTTACCGCTTCGCTACTGAATTTTAAGCGATCGGGACTATGTTAACCTACAGAATCGGATTCCAGCGGAAAAATCATGTGGAGAATAGGACTTGAAAAATTTAGCGTCAAAAAACAAAAAAGTTTTTTTCCGCGAGAGAATTCCCCGTAAAAAAAGAGTTCTTTTGATATTTGGTCGGAATTTTTCGTCTTCACCACCAAAATAATCAATTAAACGTTGACTATTATTAAATTAAGTACCCAAGTCAAAGTAATTATGCTCTTCGAAATAGAAATTATAAATGGAGTGTCTTCCCACGAAAACCCCTCGCCACCGACATTCGTTGACTTAATGAGAGCACTCGCTTCCTTTGAGTTTGAATAACATGAAATGCTAAAATATGTATTCAACCTACCAACTGCTCTTTCTCGACTATCCTGCAGTCTTTCAGTGAGACTCGGTTGCCTGAAACTGCCACTCCTCGTGAATGTCGAGGTCTTGGTGTCAAAGGTCATGGTGACACTGCACTCCTTGTCCCTACGTTGCTTCCGCTCCAAACAGGCAGCGAATGCACATCCCACAGCGTGGCTCAATCTTTCTCCCTTTACATCAGAATGATATGAAATTGAGTATGAGTGCATTACCAGAGGATACCCCACAGCGTGGTTTATCCTTCCGAGCTTTATGACAACAGGAGCTTGATGGAGCTCAATTTTCCTCAACTTCCCTATTCACCCATTTTACATACCCCATAGACAGCTAAACGAAAAATGTAGAATTATGGAGAAATATTCCCTAGATATTTTATATTGAGCGTTGACGCCCTTTCATTATGTCTTTTTTCCCGTCAGATTCGATATTCCTTTTTTAAATTAAGGTGAGTGACCCTACGTTCATCTAGCTAAGGCAAACACATCATTAGTCCAATGTTTCTATCGAAATGAGTGTGAGATGTGATGTCTTAAATTAGACATCGGAGGGTAAAACCTTCAGGATTAGAATACACTCATATTAATCATGATAACTACTGTTTTGTAATAAATAATCGTCCATAAATGTGGAAAGTGTCCTGTCCCTACGCTCGCTCACTTGTCCCCATGCATGCTTGACACATGTTTCTATTCTCGCATCGTAATTTGAGTGATATGGAACGGTTATATCCAACTAATAACAGAGTTTAAGCCTTAAGCGTGTTGAGTTTATGAACGCATCAAGAGGCAATCGCAAATTTCAGTCGGTTATTTTGGAGATACTTCCTATGTTCATAGGACCATTTTCCATTTACATGGTAACCATTTCTATGGACATGGTAGACATTCCTATGTAACATAGTAACCATTACCATGGGATATAGTAAGCATTACTATGGAACATAGTAAACATTACTATGAAACATAGTAGGCAATACTATAGGACATAGTAAGCATTATTATGGGACGTAGTAAGAACCTACTATGGGACATAGTGAACATTATTATGAGCATAGTAAGCATTACTATGGAACATAGTAAGCATTACTATGGAACATAGTAAACATTACTATGGAACACAGTAAACATTACTATGGAACATAGTAAACATTACTATGGAACATAGTAAGCATTACTATGGAACATAGTAAGCATTACCATGGGACATAGTAAGAATTACTATGTAGGGACAGTTGAAAACCCTTTTACTATGTTATCATAGTAATGTCTCCATAATCTCAGTTGTTTCTGAGGAACATAATATCCCATTCAGACCAGTCACATTTCATGGATCACTCTGTATTCTCCTAAAACTGATCTACCCTAAATAAAAACCGACCAATCCAGTTTTACCCCTTTCAACTATGAAATTCTCCGCTCTCTAATATAAATTTTCCCAAGCAACCTGATGAAGAAGCCGCCACGTAACCCTCCCCGAGACGAAAGAAAAGCAAAAACTCGAGGAGAAAAATATTACAGGTGATCTCACTCCTGTATTACTGGCATGTAAAAACCACAGGTGAATGTGTTCATCATACGAAAAGTTGAATCACACCGTTCGCCAATAATGAGCTTTTCCTCGTGCAAAGAGATACCAGAAAAAGTCGTTCTCCATTGGAATTTATCTGAAATCGATGACTCACCGTCTCTTTGAGTGCCAAGAACCCATGACACATCCATCGCTTAGTGGTCCCATCTCTGCAGATATAGCTGAAGCCCTTCTCGTGGTTTCTATCAGGTGCGCAGAATGAAACTTTCTCGATAGTTTGGTCGACAATGAGACCCTTGGTTTCATCCTCAACCACCCTCAATCCATCACCCGAGACATGCAGTATCGCTCTCACGGGTCTTCTTCTTGAATTCTACCGAAATTTAATGGACAATTAGACCATTGAGTCTGATTTCAGTACACTGAGAGGAAAATAGCAGTTTTCAAAGAAGTCTTACTTGTGCCAAGAAAATCGTTTGTTAAAAATCATCAAAAAGGGATTTTTGTGCCAAACATGGGAAACGTGCGACGAGATTGAACATTTTTATTGCAAAAATAGATTTAGTCTTCAAAAAAATGTTATTCTCCGTGCAAGCAAGAAATGTAATTTCTAGCACTACTTTTTCGTTATTCGATGCTCCCATTCGTATTTTGTTGCCGGCAAATACTCGTTTTGTATGAAACGAGGGATAGTAGTTTGTCGTCTCGGCTATTCAATAATCACAGATAAACAATGAATTCTTAAATGAAATATAGTAATGACATGAGACAATCTTGTAACTTACACTGTTGGAAATTTCTTGAAATTTCAGTCATAATGTCATCTGAATTCTTGATATCGTGACTTTGAATTTCATTTAATGTAAACTAGTTCATGAAATTTTTCTCAACAATTCAAGAAAATATGGTTTTTCATGTCAAGCGATCATTGATATTTCAATGATAGTTTGAATTTCCAAACTCATTGTGAAAATTAAACATTAGATACAAATGAATTTTCAATAAATTGAGAATTCTGAAAAATTGTCACCTGATTTTTTTCCAATTTTCAATATTTTCAAGTGTCATGTGGACTTGGAAATTAAGAATCCCTTGAATATTCAACTAATCAACTGATTCTTCAATAAAGAAACATACATAAAATTCATGTAACTGTGTCATTGTTAAAAATTTCAAGATTGTATACTTGAAATTTCAAGTGTTATTTTCTGACAGTGAAGGGACAAAATATTTCTTGATAAACTTCCCTCTATAAACGATATTTTTATCCTGAAAAAGCACTGTCTCTTGTATGAATGATCCGCCTGTCGAGCCAAATATTTCGTTGTTCATGTTTAAGACTTGTGAATTATTGAATTATTCATGAATTATTCATGTTTAAGACTTTCACATTCGAACCAAAAACATTTTTTTTGTCATTTTCAACTAACGATTTTGTTGGCTCCAACAAGACTTGTTTGAGAACTTGTTCGTTTTTGTAGCGAAGCGTTTTAATTAAGATTTACGACTTTGACTATCGGCCAGTTTTCAATGAATATCTCGAAATCTAAGGGAAATGGCAAAATTTGGGCCAAGACCTTTTTTACAGCTCTTAATTTGCTCTGCAAAAAAGGTCATTACGAAAATTTCGTTATCTCCCTTAGATTCGGTGATATTCTTCTAAAACTCAGCTGAGGCTCAAGACGACTCGGATCGTTTTAACGTTTCGCTACTGATTTATCTGGGTGTAACTGGATTTTGTTGATTTTAATCAGTTTTAACTGAACTATTCGATAATTGTGTCAAATGATTCTCACCCTCAGTACTTTCAGTGCCTCCTCGCAGACCTGCATTCCCCGGGACTCGAATACTTCCACGCAACCCAAATACTGGAAGAAAAATCAATTGAGTTGATTAGGTCAGGAAACTTAAGGTTAAATGGGGCTCAAATGAAAGCTCTGATGTTCGATTACAAACTCAGAAAAGCATTTCTCTGGAGAAATAAGCAGGGGTTCAGGCTAATCCGACAGAAGGCATGTGACCGTTGCTTTTTGCGCTATTAGTCCTTTTATTTTATCCTTGTGACATTGGTAGTAAACTTCCAAATGGATCTGTAGCAATTCCCTATCCTTGTGACAGGCATACAACCGTAACCACATGCTACCGGGTGTCTACAGGAAAATATTAAATCTTTTAATAAAAAAGATTTACACAAAAGGTTAAATATCTTCGAAACTGCTCCGCCGGTAACGCCTAACTTAAATTATCTTGCGTACAAGAATGAAAAAATGTTAAAAACGAAACAACGGCAATATTTCGGAAACTTTGTAGGAATGGTTATATATTTTGATTGATCTAAATAGAAGCCGTCGAGATGAGTATTTTGAAAAGAAAATTGAAATCCGTCGAGTAGTTCATGAGATATTTGAAGAAATATATTCACGCAAAACGTTGCGTATCTCAGGAACCGCTCGGCCGATTGTGGTCATCCAAAATACCAAACTTTAGTATTATAAGAGCTAGAACCATACCAAATTTCAACTTGCTATCTCCTTTTTTTCTCAAGTTATCGTGCGTACAAGATTTTTCATGAAAAACGGAAAAACGGCAATATCTCTAAACTGTGTATTAAAGAGTCCATCTATTCTGATTGACCTACACAGAGGCCATTGAGACGAGTATTTTGAAAAAAAAAAAATTTTGAAATCAGTGCAGTAGTTTTTGAGATATTGAGGAAAAACGAAATTGAAACAAGTTGTTATTTCTCAGGAAATACTAGACCGATCCGGCTGAAACAGCGCACCAAAGTTGAGCTCAATAATAACTATAATGAGACAAAATTTTCGATTTTTATCTACAACTTTCACCGTATTTATGTTGAATTTTCTAAAAATTAATCACCACAAACCCAAATTGTCACATACATACATACACACATGACCCTAAAAACATCATGTCTTCACGTTTCATAACATTCTAGAGTCTAGAATGTAGACCATTTGCAATGAAAATTAGAAAATCCAAAAATCGGCCAGAAACAAGGTTTCCATTCGGAAGCAAAAAGAAAGCCACTAATGGCGCAAAAAGTAACGATCACATGTCTTCTGTCGGATAGGCTCAGAACCCCTGCTGGTTTTTGCAGTTCCGAATGGAAGCTTTGTAATCGTCCGATTTTCACATTCTCTAATTTTCATTGGAAATGATGTAGAATGGTCTGAAACGTAAAAATACGAAGTTTGGCGACCATGTCTGTATGTGAATATGTCCACCGCCACCTTCCCAATGGTCAATTTTTAGAAAATTGAGTAATTAAGTGGCTAAAATGATTCAAAAAAATGTGGAATTTCGTCAGATTATAGGTCTTAATGAGGACTAACTCTGTGCATAATTTCAGCCCGATCGGTCAAGTAGTTTTTGAGATAAAGCGATTCGTTTTTAAATCGTTTTTCACGAATATCTTTAAAATTATTGGACCGATTTAGATTTATTTTTGCTCAAAATATTCGTCTTGATGTCCTCTACCTACATCAATCAAAACATCTATACCTGTTCATACAAAGTGTTCGAGATATTCCCCTTTTTCTGTTTTTTCATTAAAATCCTTGTACGCGCGCTAACGTGTGCAAAAATCGACTTGAAATTTGGACAGAATCTTCCTCCTGTGATAACAAAGGTTCGTATTGAAGACAGACTCAATCGCATCAGTAGTTTCGGAGATATTCAACTTTTTCTGAAAATCTATTATGTTGAATATCTTTAAAACTTTGCAACCGATTCCACTTTGTTTCAAAATATTCGTCTTGATGTCCTCTACCGAGATCAATTAAAACATCTATACCTGTTCATACAAAGTGTTCGAGATATTCCCCTTTTTCTGTTTTTTCATTAAAATCCTTGTATTATGCAAAGTCGAGTCGAGTACTCGTGCCTGTGACAGGCATATGCGTATGCCTGTCACAGGCATACGATTTTAATGAAAAAACCGAAAAAGGGGAATATCTCGAACATTTTGTATGAACAGTTATAGATGTTTTAATTGATCTCGGTAGAGGACATCAAGACGAATATTTTGAAAAAAAAGTGGAATCGATTGCATACGCATATGCCTGTCACAGGCATACGATTTTAATGAAAAAACAGAAAAAGGGGAATATCTCGAACATTTTGTATGAACAGTTATAGATGTTTTAATTGATCTCGGTAGAGGACATCAAGACGAATATTTTGAAAAAAAAGTGGAATCGATTGCATACGCATATGCCTGTCACAGGCACGAGGAACGGATCCATTCGAAAGCTTACTATCAATAGAATTGGTAGAAATGAAAAGAATAAAAAGACTAATAACGCAAAAAGAAACGGTCGCATGCCTTCTGTCGGATAGGCTCGGAACCCCTGCTGGTTTTTCCAAGTTATCATGCGTACAAGATTTTTTATGAAAAAAAGCAAAAACGACTATATCTGCTTGATTCAGATAGAGGTTATCGAGATAAGTATTTGGACCACTTGAAAATTGAAACAGGTATAGTAATTTTTGAGATATTGAGGAAAAACGAAATTTAAACAATTTGTTATATATGAAAAACGACGTCAAAATTTTAGATTTTTATTTACAAATTTCACCGTATTTATGTTGAATTTTCTAAAAATTAATCTCCAAAAACCCAAGTTATCACATACATGTGTGTAGACATGACCCTAAAAACATAATTTGTTCACGTTTCATAACATTCTAGACCATTTGCAATGAGAATTAGAAAATCGAAAAATCGGTTAAACACAAGGCTTCCATTCGGAAGCAAAAACAGCCAAAGTACTTGGATATCTCGTAATATACTCACTTTAACATGAAATGCACAAGTAGCAGATCTCACAGCACTCTCATCCGACTGCCACTGATGTGGTTTACTAGATTCCGGAATATGCGCATCTTTCCTTCTCCTAAAACTATCCCTGAAGCTTCTCCTCAGTCGATCCATTCGTTTCCCCGGCGATCTCCTCTCCCGCTTCTGCAAATAAACCGTGAAAAGAAATATTCATCAGTACGATTTTCCCAAATCACTTCGATGGAGTAGAATCTATCATTCTCACAGTGTCCGGAGAATTCTTTACAAATTCTCACAGAGGGTTGAGAGGTACAGACGAAGGGGATATCAGAGTCTGCAGTCGAAAAGCCTGTGATCGAATCTTGAGGCCAGTTCCCAAAGAATCTTTTTATAATGGGTTTTTACCCCTCGGGGGCTTTATGAACGACGACGAGAATCTCCCCTAATTCAACGGCATATCAAGCCCCCCCTCCGGGACTAACACCGGGGGTAACCCGCAATGCTTCACTGTGGAAGTCTCGGTTCAATCTCGGGGTATTTTCATCATCAAAGACGAAATATCAAATGCATTCAGTTTCATTAAAAGTTGAGGGGATGGAGACTGTTTTTGCGGTAGGTAAGGGGAGTTAATTTCATTTCAAAGTGGATTGAGGTAATTTCAGTGGGATTTACCGTACTTTAAGGTATATTCCTAGAAAATAGGTTTTTCTTACAGTTGTCCCTATGTTTTTCACCGACTAGAACAGGGCGCGCGCTTCGTGCACGTATTGCTTTCCCTGGGTGCCAGAATAGTAAAACCTAACCGTTTCTCACTTTCATTAATTTTTATTGCAGTAATAATGCAGGAAAAATTAATGGTTTGAACAAAGTTTTTCACGATGAGAATTTCATGGTTGAATAATTTATTCGGAATCCTCGTAATGCTCTCCATCTTCTTTTTCATTTCTCTTTTGCTTTTTGCATTCTTTTTTATTTTTAGGGATGTATTATTTACTATATACAGATATACTATCTTATACATATTTTTTTATCGAATTATATTAATTTTTTGCAATTGAAAAAAATTAAAGTATAGAAAAATATATGTGCATATAGTATATATAATATAATATAATATATATTATATTATATATATTATTGTTACAGTAAGAATTTTTTCCTTTGAATGAATTTCTCTTCTTTTACAATTACTGTAAACAAAAGATTACAGTACATAAAAAAATATACATAGACATCATATTATATTTCTTGATAAACGGAATAGAGGCTTCAAAAATCGTTACACTTAGTCCTTACGCCCACGACCGTCCTTGTAAAATTGTTAGGTCGCGTCGAGAATGTCAGTGGGTTTTATGTTTTTTGGGTCGCTGATCACGAATCTGTCGGTTACTTTTCCGAACAATTGTCCCTTCAATTGTTATTCATAATTTTAATTGTTTAAAAGGCTTTATCTGGCAAACTATGACAGATATCGGAAAAATGTTCAAACAAAAGATGTTTAATATGTAAAAATACTCATTTTTTGTTTTATACCTTTTCCCCCTAACTATGATAGATACGGAGTTATCGGGGGGTGGCAGTGGAGCGAGCGCCGCGTGAGTACTCGCGCAGGGTGTTGTCGCGCTTCGATGCGTTTATCGGAACACTCGATGCAGATAGAGAAAAATAGTTGAAATGAAAAATATTTGCAATCAAATTTCCCATATAATTGATTTTTTGACATTTTTTCCTACAGCCAGTAGTTGATGAGTTTTCCAGGCCATTCAAACACTAAAAATTGTTAATAACAATTGAAGGGACAATTTTTTGGAAAATCAACCGACGGATTCGTGATCAGCGAACCAAAAAACATAGAATCCACTAACATTGACAACGCGACCTAACAGTTTACATAGGACTGTCGTGGGGGGCAACGACTATCAGTATTACAACGGGCTCTATCTCTGTAAATAATGGAGATTAGGCCAAAGACCAAAATATCAAAAGTGTGTATTTTTTATGGGGGATCAACTATTATGCAACATTTTTTCCTGTATCTCCAATTGTTTACTCGTAAAACAACAGTAAACAAAAGCGTTCTAGGTAATTTGCCCGATCACGCAGCATGATGGCGTCAATATCTCATCAACTACTGGTTGTAGGAAAAAATGTCAAAAAATCAATTATATGGGAAATTTGATTGCAAATATTTTTCATTTCAACAATTTTTCTCTATCTGCATCGAGTGTCCCGATAAACGCATCGGAGCGCGCCAACACCCTGCGCGAGTACTCACGTGGCGCCCGCTCCGCTGCCACCCCTCGATAACTTCGTATCTATCATAGTTAGGGGGAAAAGGTATAGAACAAAAAATGAGTATTTTTATATATCAAACATCTTTTGTTTGAACATTTTTCCGATATCTGTCATAGTTTGGCAGATAAAGCCTTTTAAACAATTAAAATTGTTAATAACATTTGAAGGGACAATTTTTCGAAAAAGTAACCGACAGATTCGTAATCAGCGACCCAAAAAACAAAACCCACTGACATTCTCGACGCGACCTAACAATTTTACAAGGACGGTCGTGGGCGTAAGGACTAACTGGATTTTTTGAAAGTGGATAATGTTCATAATATTCCCCAGCTATTGAAAAAGGTTCTAACGAGCTGTACTATACAGTTTAGGAGATAAATAATGAAATGCGGGGATTATGGGTCCCCCCGAACTCGATTTTCCACACCCAGAAAAATAATTCTTTTGAGTCAAATAAAAATCTTTATTTGAAATTTTTCACTTATTTTAAGAATACTTTTGTTACAAATGAATAAACAATTTATTTATTTCAAATAGTTTTCTTATTTTGGGAAAATCACATTTTCATGTATTTCGTGAAAGATTTTAGAAGGTGTGTTACAATAATATTTGTGGGTTATGAAATTGTCAGTTCAATCTCGGGGTATTTTCATCATCAAAGAAAAAATATCAAAAGCATTCGTTTTTATTAAAAGTTGGGGGGATGAACTTTGTTTTTGCGTAGGTATGAGGAGCTAATCCCATTTCAAGGTGCATTGAGGTAATTTCAGAGGGAATTAGCATACTTTAATATCGAGAACAGCATTTTCCTGATAAAATGACATATTACAGACGATGGAGTCCCTCATCTTTTGACATATTTGATGTTTTGAATTACCACTTTGTCTATAGAAATGTAATCTTCACATTCTAATTACACGATTCACATATTGGATTGGACTAAATTGTAATCTGCCATCTCAATTGCTCATTGTGTAGTCTGAATTGCACATTGCGCTAATCAAACTTGTGATGTTCATTTTGATGTATGCAATTAAGGATAATCGGGCGAGGAGGAAATGTAGGAGGTGAGGCGGAGGGGTTTCTACTGTTTTCCTGCAGAAAACCAATCACTGAACAAAAAAATTTTTTCCATTCGGATTCAAAATTCAGGCAATATTAGGGAGTATCTCTGGTTAAAAATTATTTTTGGAGCTAATCAAATTTATTTGTATTTGTTCCACGCATTGAATGGTTTTCAGATTGTTTTTTTTTAATAAATGAAAAAATATTAATCCACGCGAAAAAGTGGCAACATCGTTGGTAGTTTTTTTTTTCACCAGGAGCTGGTACCACTGGCTCGAGGGAGCTCCAATCACAACGCTTCATCGCTCTCTCTCAAGAGACATTTAAATTGACCGCGCTACCCCCACCCGATCGGTACTTGGGACATTGCTGCTCGTTTGGGCTGCGTGCGCAGAAATGTCATTTTTCAGTACTTTTTTCGCTATTATTAATAAACAATGCTCCTAGGCGACAATCTTTTTCACTCAAAAAATCATTGATCACATGTTCTAAATGTGTCTAAAGTTTCATGACTTTGGCTGCATTTTTTCCTTGGGTTTTGCAGTTTTTTTGTGATTTCCATAAGATCGCGGGTTAAATGACCACTTTTTCAAAAATTCATAATAAATTAACCATGCTCCCCAACAGTCTGAAAGTTTGCACACGTCTTTTCCATCATTTAAAGAATACGTAAAAAAAAGAGAAAAATGGCTGTTTTTTTCCAACCCTCCAGGCTCGCCCGATTATCCTTAAACAAAAATATGTACTCATTCTCTCGAGATGATTTCTCGAAAAATTCCTCGGCTTAAATTTTCCAAGTTTTTTTTACCTGAATTTTTTATGGAACAAGGAGAAAATGAGTGAGCCGAATCCAGAAAATTTATGCCGAAGAATTTTTATAAAAAATGTCGCAATAAAAGAAGTTGTACGGAAAATCTATTACTTTTAAATTAAATGTTTCTATTTAAGAAAACGTGCGGAAAATTGCGGAATTTTCAAATTGAATCGTCGAAAAAACAATAAAATTTCCCAACGAATGCGATAGGTTTTTCTTTCAAGCTTTTTCGTACTCCATTCTCTGCACGAAAAATGAATATTGTTAAGAATTCGAAGCTTTGTTTTTTATATGATTCTTGAGTCATTAATCTATTCATAAATGAATACATTCACATCAATATCCGTTCGTATCCACTCATTCATATTGTTATTTACGGATTGTTTACGAAGAAGATATTCATACCAAATATAGGCATCACTTTCCTTCCACTTATGGGAGATACAGGTACTTTCTATAATGATGTTTCTTCAGACGTGTCAAGTGCTTTTTAACGATTGAAGGAGATAAATCAATTGCCAACTTGTGACACTATTCCGGTTGATTCACGCGAAAGTTCGGATGGTTACTTTGGGTGCAACTGGAGGAGAATGAGGCAAAAAAATATTTTCAAACTTCAGTATTGGAGTTGTGAATATGACTGTCATTTTTTCTTGTCTGAATATGACAGTCATGACGTCTTCTTTTTATTGCCGTAAGTTGAGTAGTTTGACGGTCCCGTAGAATTTATGTTACAAGAAATATCATAAAATCCAACATTGATCCTGGCATTTTTGACAGTTTAATTTGCTACCGCTATTTAGATGCAAGAGACAGAAAATCTGATAAAAATTACGCAGAGCGGAAAGTTGGACAAGAATTATTTAGAAAATCGTGGCAAATTTTCAAAGATTTATTGATAGTAAATAAACATTTACTTAATATAAACAAAACTTCGAATAAAATTTTTTATTCCATTTGAAAAAAACTATGTGGTACCATTTAAATACACTTATTTATTTGATTTAAATAAACTTTATTTGATTCAAATAAATCATTTCTCTGGGTGTGGGGATGAATAGAAATGAAATTCACTGAACGCGTTCGGTGAAAAATCATTCTCCGTTATAGAAAAATTAAACACAGTATTGAGCAATCATTCGCGTTCACTGAGATAATTTTTGATGGGATGGGTAATTTTTACAGTTTCGGCACAAATTACCCTCACGTTCAGTAAATTTGCCATTTCCATTTGTTAAAAAAAGATAATCATTGGGTGCAAAGTATACATTTAATTACGCTGAATATTCATGTTTTTTTTTTAATTTTTCGCCCCCAATTTAATTGATAAATTTGATTTTTGAAAATGGTTGAAATTGGAAAAGATATTTGGATATTCTTAATCCAAATTTTGTCGAAATTTTTGCTTCCATGTTTTTTGGGAAAAATATGAAGACAAATTTTTTAAAAAATTGCCCGAATTTTTGCGTTTTCATTTTTTTTTTGGAAAAACTGGACAACGACTGGAGCGATTCTGTCCAGAATCTAATTAGTTTACTATTCTCCCTGCCAAAGTTACAGGGTTGCAGATGGTGACCAGACTAGGATTAATTAAAATTAACAAAGAGAAATTTTACACTGTCAGCAATTTGTCACTCAAATTTCCAGTAAGTCTTCCAAATTTTTAACAAGTAACATTTCCACTGAAATTTCAAGGAATTTTGTCATTGAAAATCCATAATTTCATGAAGAAATCCGGAGAAACTGTTCAATTATTCCGAGAAATCAATGAACAATCAGGAAAATTCGGTAGTGAATATTCATTTTCACTTGAAAATTCATGTAAATTGTGGAATTTCCGTCTTCCTGCCGCGAAAAAAATAGGACTGTACTTGAATTTTCAAACAAATTCGAAATTCCATTGACTTTTTCGCCTTAAATCGAATTCAAGGTCTTTTTCCGGAAAATTCAGCCAATTTTAAAAAAACAGGGTGGGTTAGAACAGATTTCTTCAACCGAAAATCTGTCCCGATCGATGAATCTCGATGGATGAGGTTTAAGTTTTAAGGATGTTTATCCAAAATCACAAGTATTCAAAAAAAAAATTGATTTTTTTCCAACTGAGAGATGAAGTTATTCCCTTTATCTTGAAATCAAAATTTCAATGCACCAACCCACGTTTATTATTTAAAAATGAAGTGGACAAAATGCACCAAACGCATGCGCTAACATGTGCTTATATGGGACAGAATCTTTCAAATATTTACTCTTTTTGCCCGGGTACCCCGAATTTTTCTCTGGCCATTCGATTCAGTATAGTTTTTCACATTACCTTCTTTTTTTATTTCTATTTTTAGAGTCTCCTAGTAGGTGAATTATAAATTTCAACATAAATCCCATAAGAGCCCGTGTATACAGAAAAATTTGTTTATTCATTTCTGGCGAGACTATTGCGATTAATTTTTTTTTAATATCAAAGAAGTTAGTTTCATATGTTCTGCTATCAGCCAAAAAAATTATAGAATTTTCCTTGAACCTGAAAAAATAAGATTTTCTGAAAATGGCTAAACATCCTTAAGCACAAAAAAAACCTTGGAAAATAAATGAATAAATCAATAGTCAGCGTTACGGTCAGTGTGGAAAAAGGGTGTGGAAGAAGTATCAAACGTAGCTTGGGTGTAAAGTTGTCGAGGTTATGATCCATAACGCGAGCCCTCTTCAAGGCTAGTTTATTTATAATCGAAAATAATAGAGCGGACGTAAGAAAATGGGGTAGGCACTCCCTTCAAATAAATAATTAGATTTTATTACACGCGGGAAGCAATTCGCAGCCCTATCGAGAATTTCTTCGCAACGTATTTTTCATAGAAATAAGTCAATAGATTTTAATAACTGTATTTTCGTGAGATTTTTTCAAAAAATAATTGTGAGTATTCATTCCGTGAATTTTCCGTGATTTTCATTACAAAATCAATGGCCATTGCATATCATTTTGTTAATCGTACTAGAGCTTTCACCGTACCCCGGCCTTTCATTATGCGCTTTTTTCTGTCAGATTCAATATTTCGTTCTTCAATTAATTGTTTATAATAATTCTCATTGCAAAAAGCAATACGACCGATGAGAATTATATGTCCCAATTTATCAGCTGGTAAATTTTCATATCAATAAATGATTTGCTCATGTTTTAATTCCTATGCTCACTGAATAAGATTTTAATCATAATCACAATTCCACTTCTTCATCATAATTACAATTCCATTTGGTTCTAGAACACACTTTAGAGTGTGAATTTCCGGAATTCAATGTTTGTGGATACTCTGGTAAAAATGCGTGCCCACACTGTTATCAATTTTTAGTCAACTCACACGGTAATTCAATTAATTTCATGTTCATCTCATCAATATAATTTCGTGCTTAGAATACTGTCATCTCGTGTTTTTAGCACCAAATTAAAGATTAAAAATTAATTTGTAATATTGAATGACTGCATCTTCTTACTCATATGAGGAATTTTGTCTTTGGATATTAATATTGTTTTTTATTCATATTTCTTTGCTACTACTATTACGGTTTTATAGGCTCCAGGGATAGCCAAATTTGTAATATTTTATTACGGTTACTTTGGCAGCCCTTAATTAAATAACATCACTGTTGAAATTTTTTGAGTACTTAAGTATCATCAATTCAAATATTCAAATTTTCAACTATTTTATCAATCGATAATTTGAGGTAGGAAGATTGACGATTGCTTGTGTAATCGAAAATCCCTTTTCAAGAAATTTGAATTATTCACTTAGTAGTAAATTTACAGTTTCATATTAACAAATTTTGAATATATGATTATTCGTAAAAAATCAGATTATTAATATTATATTATTTGAAAAATTGAATCAACATATTTTAAACCTTCAATAATATAAAGGTCAAATCCTTGTAATATTACAGAAATTTAATATTGATGGGGATCCCTGATAGGCTCCCCATTCGTCTGCTTTGCCTCTCCCACTGCTCTCTTCTGATTTTTATCTGCTATGCGTTATCATGGGCAGTCTTACTCTTAACTGTACCCCATTTGGGCTAGGACTGCACAGGAAACCATGGAAAACCCCAATTGTACACCCGGCCGATTGTGCAGGGAGTCTATTCTCGAGTTGAAATCGTGCGTTCGATTTCGATAGGTCGCATGCGACTCGTGATACGCCTTATGGGCCGTATGCGACTTATTGAAGTCGAACATACGATTTAAGGGTGCCAAGTGAATTTGGCGATGACCTTGAAAATTGACATTCACCAACAAAGTTATAATTTTTTAAATTAATAGTATTAGGCAGATGGTGAACATCGGTGACAATTTTAAAATTTTAGAATTTATGGATATCGAGAAATTAAATAAACAAAATCAGTCTTATACACGGCCTCTTATGGAGTTTTGATTAAATTGAACGTTTCAACCCCCTAGGAACTCAAGAAAAATTTGAAAAAATTTGAAGATATGGGGAATGATGTGTTCAATGTGATGGCGACAAAAAACAATGGGGTACCGGGGTGAATAAGAGAGATATTTCAACCCTCCGTACCCATTTGATCCCATGCTTTCTCGAGGTTCGTCACGCGAAATATAGAGGATTTTCCGCATTTATTTTCTCGATGTCTAGTTTCGGTTTGCGGGTTTGAAATTTCGTCGGATGGATGAATACATATTTCTCCAATGATGGAGGGAAAGAAAAAATTTTTTTTGAATCTTTTTTCAAATTCACTTGGCACCCTTAAATTCGAGAATAGGCTCCCACNGTACTTAAGTATCATCAATTCAAATATTCAAATTTTCAACTATTTTATCAATCGATAATTTGAGGTAGGAAGATTGACGATTGCTTGTGTAATCGAAAATCCCTTTTCAAGAAATTTGAATTATTCACTTAGTAGTAAATTTACAGTTTCATATTAACAAATTTTGAATATATGATTATTCGTAAAAAATCAGATTATTAATATTATATTATTTGAAAAATTGAATCAACATATTTTAAACCTTCAATAATATAAAGGTCAAATCCTTGTAATATTACAGAAATTTAATATTGATGGGGATCCCTGATAGGCTCCCCATTCGTCTGCTTTGCCTCTCCCACTGCTCTCTTCTGATTTTTATCTGCTATGCGTTATCATGGGCAGTCTTACTCTTAACTGTACCCCATTTGGGCTAGGACTGCACAGGAAACCATGGAAAACCCCAATTGTACACCCGGCCGATTGTGCAGGGAGTCTATTCTCGAGTTGAAATCGTGCGTTCGATTTCGATAGGTCGCATGCGACTCGTGATACGCCTTATGGGCCGTATGCGACTTATTGAAGTCGAACATACGGGTTAAGGGTGCCAAGTGAATTTGGCGATGACCTTGAAAATTGACATTCACCAACAAAGTTATAATTTTTTTAATTAATAGTATTAGACAGATGGTGAACATCGGTGACAATTTTAAAATTTTAGAACTTATGGATATCGAGAAATTAAATAAACAAAATCAGTCTTATACACGGCCTCTTATGGAGTTTTGATTAAATTGAACGTTTCAACCCCCTAGGAACTCAAGAAAAATTTGAAAAAATTTGAAAATATGGGGAATGATGTGTTCAATGTGATGGCGACAAAAAACAATGGGGTACCGGGGTGAATAAGAGAGATATTTCAACCCTCCGTACCCATTTGATCCCATGCTTTCTCGAGGTTCGTCACGCGAAATATAGAGGATTTTCCGCATTTATTTTCTCGATGTCTAGTTTCGGTTTGCGGGTTTGAAATTTCGTCGGATGGATGAATACATATTTCTCCAATGATGGAGGGAAAGAAAAAATTTTTTTTGAATCTTTTTTCAAATTCACTTGGCACCCTTAAATTCGAGAATAGGCTCCCACAGCCCTAATGTGCCCTTCTGTCACACTGACTAGAGGGGCACATTAGGCCACTACAACGCGCCTCCCTTCCGAAAATTTTGAGCGAGGTCGTTCCTGAGCGGTCACCCATCCAACTACTAACCGCGCTAAACGCAGCTGCACTCGGATGTCCACCAGAGCAACACCTAACTTTTGTTTTGTTTAACCATGTTTTTATTCAAGAATAACAGTCAGTATTTACAATATTTACAAACCTTAAAAACTAGTATCAAAAAAAAGTTCTAAGAACGTCATTTGGCCAGGAGAGGCTCTGGAGTTTATTTTATATTTAATTATTATTTTAATTGTTTTAATGACATAATATTTCTCTTTGAGATTGATACGTTATTTATTGTAAACAATATCAATATTTAGTGCTTAAAAAAAAATGTTTTTGAATTTGCATGGATGTAAGAGCAACACCTAACTCCTTCAACTATTACGGTCGGCTCAATAACAAAACAAATAATAAGTAAATTAAGAAATAGTTGAATGCAGCCGAAACTCATTTCTGGACGACTGGACCATATTTTTTCTTTTCTTTATTAAATCAGTAGCGAAGTGGTCAAACAGTTCACGTCGATTTTGGCTATTGGCCAGTTTTCAATGAATATCTCGAAATCTAACGGAGGCAGCAAAATTTTTCTCATAAGCTTTTTAGTAGTACTCAATTCGCTCTACAAAAAAGGTCATTACGAAAATTCCACTACCTCCCTTAGATTCGGAAATATTTCTGGAAAACTCAACTAAAGACTAAATTGACTTAAATCGTTCGACCACTTCGCTACTGAAATGTCGATCAACAGAAAAAATAATTGATCACATGATTATACGCGAGTAATATTATTGAAATGTGAAATACGCAATACAATTTTATTTATGGAATATTCAATGCAAGTTGAAATCGTTCAGAAACTATCCCCCGCCCAGAAATTGACTTGTTTACCCTATCTTCAATGTTCGAGTTATCATATTCGATTCGAGATATTGCCCGTGCTTTTTTTTTGAAAAAAAAAAATCATTTATCGTTTCATATTATTTCCTTCAAGTTGATTATATTTCCTCTTTAATAAATTGCGTTAGATTTCTTGTGAATTAATTAAACGCATTATATTCAAAGATCTCTGCGGACTTTGCATTTTCAACGCATAAAAATAAAATATTCAAAAATTTCCAAAATTAATGTATTAATGTATTAAAATTGATCCATTCCAGTGATTTACCAAAATAATAAGTCCTGAATAAACCAAGTAAAGCACAAGTGGCCAATCGCATAATCCCATAATCCCCTGAAATCCCGCACGCTCCTGAAACATCACGCGTTCATCTACCGATAGTAAAAGCCTCACGTGTCCCAAAGCCCCACAAAAATCCTCTTGAACTGCGTCTCAATGTAACGAGGCACAAGTTGTAAACGGTGAAAGCTTCGCCGGATGTTAACCCATCCCACACGCGTCTTCTCATCAGTCCCTCGAATGCATTCAACCGTTACCTCGATAATCGATACGAGACGAGGTGGAGACAACTAAACGCTGATGTCCCTGATGTAAACGCAATTTTTGTAACTCATTAGTGAGTGGGACAAAGTACCTCAAGCATTAAATTGTTTCAGCGATATTATATGGAGTATGTATTATCCCCGATGCGGCGTTAGTCACTCAACGAACCCTGGTGATGACTCAGGACGTGAGGAATTCGGATATCGAATGAATGGTGAAAGAAATTTTAAACGGTACGAGGAATTTGAGAATGTTTCAATGGCGGAGTCCCTGAAGGAAAAACTGTTTAAAAAAATTATTTTTATAGGGTTTTCAACAGGAAACTTGTATGAAGCTTAGTTTTCGTGAATTCTCCTGTTGAAATATTCTTCGTAGTATAATTAAAATAATAATCGGCCTTGCGGCCTAGGGTAAATCTCTCTATATTATAAAAATCAAAATCGACTTCTGGTGATGAAAATGTGATACTCGAAATTAAGACTTCAAAATTAAGAGTCACAAGGGTCAAAATAAGGGTCAACAAGGTCGGAATGAGGGTCAAGAGGGGTAGAATAAGGGTTACGAGGGCCAGAATAAGGGTCATGAGGGTCAGAATAACGATCACGAGGGGCAGAATAAGGGTCATGAGGGGTAGAATAAGGCTTACGAGGGTCAGAATAAGGGTCATGAGGGTCAGAATAATGGTCTAAATAAGAGTCACAAGATCAAGGATCAGATTAAGCGTCATATGGGTCAGATGAAGGGTCTAAATAAGGGTCACAAGGATCAGATTAAGGGGAGACTGCTATGAGTTTTAAAAGTCACAGGCTATTTGAATGAAATTTCTCATACATTGAAGATCGATTATGTACGTCTAAAAACGAATAATTAGTGCAAAAAAACTAATTGTTTATTGTTTGTTTACCCCGCAAACGCTTAAAATGTTAAAAATAGTCCAGGGCCTCTAATTTTTGAATTACAGAGGTTTTTATATTCCAAATTTTTTTGAAAAATATGTGCAATGACAATTACGAATTAGTTTTTTGAAATGCAGCTTCTACACCGCGAATTTCGTTATTATTTTAATGAAAAATTACACCATTCATGTAAAATAGTCCGGAAAATATTTCGGAACGAATCGAAAATATATTTTAAATATTTCAAGGATAATTTTTCTGCCCATTTTACATGAATAGCGCAAATTTTTATATTAAACAAAATGAAATTAGCTGTGTAGGAATCGAATTGTAAAAAACTAATTCGTCATTGTTATTGCACGTATTTTTCCAAAAATTTGGAAAATAAAAAAAAATTCTGTAGCTCAAAAATTGGAGGCCCTGGACAATTTTTAACATATTAAGCGTCTGCGGCGCCAACGCTTCAAATGAAAAAATAAAAAAATTAAAAATTTGGAAAAATTTTAAAAAACTAAATTTGAAAAAAAAAGTTTAGATAGAACGAATCCGAGTCACAGTCTAATTTTCTAATGGTTCGTAAAAATAATCACTCTGGTTAAAAAAATGAAAAAATCTCCAATCGAGGCGGGGGTTAGGGGTACCACCCACAATTTTCTACTTTTTTAGCGACTTTAAAGCATTTCCGATGATGTGAGCTAATTAGCACCATGCTCAATCGAACGAAAAATTTCCGTCGGAAATACTGAAAACCCGGAAAAAATAATTGACCTGTGCTGAAACGTAAAATGTCAAAAACTCACGAAACTCCAAAAGTAACGTTGGGGGCGTAATAAAATTTGAAAACAAATTTTTATGCCTTTTGAATGATAAGAAAGCCGTATAAGAAGTCTCAACAAAATTAAATTTCTAAAGGTACAAGACCATAGCAATAATTGGCGGAATCATCTATGTACAGACATCCTATTCTAAAAAGAACACACACTTAAGGGGGGACCCCAGTGAAATTTGAAAGTCTTCGGTGGATCTAGGGACTTATTGAGCGACTTTAGTTATATGATGAGATATGTCAAAAAGTGGGAAAAATCCCGGACCCAATTGGTTTTGCCCCGTACTTCCACGGAAAACGTCGTTTTTCATATTTCTACCTGTAAAACGTTCCTCGTTCTCCAATTTTGATCCGATTTGATTTTTTTTTTTCAGAATGTTCGTGAGACTCCAAAGAACAAAGTTAAGCTTTCGTTTTACGATCCATTATATAGATCATGAGAAAATCGAAAAAAACTAAAAAAAAGAAAAAACCGAGAAAAAGGGCTTTCCTCTCTGATTGTTTTTGCATTATGCCTGAAAAGTCTTTATTTTGAATAGTTGACGATCAGAAAGAAAACCTCCTTTTCTTCATTTTTTTCGGTTTTTTTCTATTTTTTTATGATCTATATAATGGATCGTAAAACGGAAGCTTAACTTTGTTCTTTGGAGTCTCACAAACATTTTGAAAAAAAAAATCAAATCGGATCAAAATTGGGGAACGAGGAACGTTTTAAAGGTAGAAACACGAAAAACGACGTTTTCCGTGGAGGTACGGGGCAAAACCGATTGGGTCCGGGATTTTTCCCACTTTTTAACATATCCCATCATATAACTAAAGTCGCTCAATAAGTCCCCAGATCCACCGAAGACTTTCAAATTTCACCGGGGTCCTCCCTTAAAGTCGATAACTATAGATATCTCGCAAGTCGGTCACGCTTACTCCTCATTGGTTCCAGTCGTGGGAGGCGGCAAATTTAATTCATGATTAATTTAATTTTGAGATTTTCAATTAGGATAGTTATAATTACAGCGTGCTGTAGCGTGCGTTCGGTCGCGTAATCCTAAAAACATAATTTCTTCACGTTTCTTAAAATTCTAGACCATTTGCAACCAAAATTAGAAAATCGAAAAATCGGTCAAAAACAAGGCTTCCATTCGGAAGCAAAAACCACCTACATACATATATACCACATACATACTTAAATTTGAACGATTATTGTTGGAATATTCGAGCGTAGTTCTTTTATTATTGTACAAAAACTACTCGACAAAGATTTATCACATACTGGGAAAACAGTTCTAGAATAGTTATTTTCATCACAAGGTCCACAAAGTATTTTCTCGCCTTCGGCTCGGCCAATAAAGCCACATTCGTCAGAAAATACTTTGTGGACCTTGTGATGAATGCAATTCTCTCTAATCTCGCTTCGCTCGGTTAGATCGCGGTTTACCGGGCCTTGTGACGAAAAGGGACTAATTTACGATTCGTTGTGCTCTGTACAGAAAAGCGGTTTAATCCTAAACATATGCTGAAAGTTGAAGGAGGGCTGTGTCCTCTTGAGTCGTAAAACTTTGTTCTTTTTGCTTTCCGTTTTCCCTGTGAGAGTTTTCACTTGGTTATTACTTTTAGTCTCAAGACAGCGGTCCTCTAGTACAGACGTGCCTTCCTCGTGGAAACACAGAGATTTTAATAAAGTATCTCATTGTTTTGCCACATTAATTTATTCACTTGCACCCATACCCTCACGGAAAAAATCTATATGGAAACAATTATTCACGGGATATATGTGCGATATATTTTAAATACAAGATCTATGCGCGCGCTCTGGCGCGCGCTGATCTGTTCATTTGTTGAACTGAAGAAATGAAATTAATTGAATTTCATTTTCTCATGAATACCTTATAAATATTGATAATGAATCAAAGAGAATTCGATTAATGATTGAAGTGAATAGCGAAGTAGAGTAAAAAATCTATAAAGAATTTTTCATTTTCAATTAATTATCTCCAATTTTTAAAAATAATCGGTCTCCATAAAAGGACAGAATTTATTAATTTCACCGATAATATACATATACATGTGAAATATATATATTATATATATATATGACGTGAAAAAAAATTTACCACTGAAGAATTTGAAAATGCCGCGTGTTTTTTTTGTGAATAACTTCGCGTCACATATTGATCAATATCAATCAAAATTAAGGATTAGCGGTCAGGCAGTTTCGAGATATTTCGATATAAAACAACTTCACGTTTCTTTCATCTTTAGTAAAATAGGATATTTTTGGAAAAAAATGCTGCATATTAAATATATGTTGAATATATATGTACACATATATGCGCATGTAATTTATATATATGTCTCATATATTTGTTTTCCGTGCGCGTATTCCATGAATTGCAAAGCTTCCATTAGAAGAAAAAATGAATTCATCTCCCCTAAACCTAAATTCCAACCCGAGTGAATAGAATAACTTCAGCGCCCTCGTAGTCCTCCATGCATGTGACACCGACTCACCATAATCCTTTCACCATTGGTCTTGGGTGAGCAGGTGCAATGCATGCGAGAAAGTTAGTACAAAAGCGGAATGCTGGAAAAACACATTGCCATATGAATTGATGCCATCAGTCAGGAGTTTCCATTGTCACAATGCCCCAGGCAACCAGACGTTACGCTCATTGTAGTCTCCACCTCAAACACGAATGAAACACTTGTTCCAACGAATTGACATTTTACTCCTTCATTTAGCGTTTAAAAATTCTGGGAGGAATGAAATGAAGAGCTCTCTCTGATAAACCGTGTAAATGCCAGTACATAGATACCAGTTATCCTTGAGTCGAATCCCGAGGTACGAAAACCTGTTGCGAGAGCTCGTCGAACCGTACCATCGGGTTTTACACGTTTTACGATAGTTTATGTACCTCAATGTATCTCGCATGCGATTCACAACTATCAATGTTAGTTATAAAAACTTCAACCGTCTTTTTCAATTTTTTGTTCAATATTCTTCGCGAGGACAAAAATTGATGGAAATTTTTCTTTCAAAACAAGATTTTTCCGTTCATAATCATCATCATTGATGAATTTTTTGTAAATATACCCCAAAAATTCTTTCACTTTTTAATCTAACCTTTTTCTTTGTAGTACAGGAAAAAAAATAGACAAATTCGTCTTTCATAATACACTTTATCCATATGTTTTTATTCAACAAATAATTCTTTCGACATTGTCCTGTACCACGAATGTCAGAATGTCCGATTTATAACTACCAACGTCAGTTATAAAAACAAAAAATTCTTAAGCCGTGTTTTTCAATCTTTTATTCAACATTCTACGCGAGGAAAAATTCGAAAGAATTTTATTTTTCGTCAGAAAATTTTTCAATTAATAAGCATCATGATTAATTTATCAAATGAATGAAAGAAATTTTTGTCAATTTTGTATTAAATTTTTTATGAGAATGAAAATTTGATAGAAATTTTTCTTTCATAACAACATTTTCCGTTCACAATCATCGTCATCATTGATAAAAGCTTTCAAAAAATGCCCCGGAAAATTCTTTCACGTTTAATCTAATCTTTTATTCTCTTTAGTACAGGAAAAAAAATTAGACAAATTCGTCTTTTATAATATACTTTTTCCGTTTGTTTTTATTTTTAAAAAATCTTTCGACATTATTCTGTACCACGAATGTCCATACTTCCTCGAAAAAAAAACTCATCATCAAAATTCGGGAGAATTTTTCTTTTGCATGAAAACCTTGTTCCATTAATCCGAATCATCATTAATTTATCAAATAAATCAAAGAAATTTTTGTCAATTTTGTATTGAATGTTTTACGAGAAAGAAAATTCGATGGAAATTATTCTTTTTTTATTCTACTTTTCACAAGAGAAAAAATTATATAGAAATTTTTCTTTCATAACATAATTTTACCGTTCATAATCATCATCATCATCATCATCATCATTGATAACAAATCTTTAACAAATCTTTACATAACTTTTTAATCCAATCTTGTATTCCCTTTACATGAGTACAGAAAAAAAATTAGACAAATTCGTCTTTCATAACAAACACGGTTCCATTTGTTTTTGTTCAACAAAAAACTCTTTCGACATTGTACTGTACCATGAATGTCCACACTTCCTCGAACAAAAACTCATCATAAAAATCCAAGAAATAAAATTCCCGTCCCCTTAGAAAAAATTACGCAATCGCCAGGTATCTGCGCGACTCTTGCGTTAAAAAATCGTAGTGTCTGTGCGTATCACGCGATATGTCACAAAACTTAAGATTTAATTTTTTCAACAATTGTCTCTTCTCCGTCATCAACTTTGAATTAGGCTATTTTCAAATTCAGGGGAAAATGGATAAAATTTTGCCTTTTGTCTTACGTCGTAGAACGGAAATTGCATCTGCACGTGAATTTTTTTGTCGTTAACTTCCCCTTCCTCAGGATTTTTCGAATTAATGGGTGGTTTATTCACTGAATAGTGGGATGAATAAAGAAGTGATATTTTCGCTATAACTAGACTTTAGTGTCCTTGACGTGGGTATAATGATCTGACTGTCGATTGCACAGTGCACGGGGCGTGCGAAAAAATAGGATTATTGTTCTCTACCTACGCCCCGTTAGCTTTTCACTTGGCAATATTTCTCTTTGCATTATGTTCTTTTTTTTATCACCGATTTGTCAATTAAAATTTCCGTTTATAATCATCATCATCATCATTCATAAAAAAAGAAAAAATACATCAAACGATTCTATTAATTGTCTATTCAATTTTTCACGGAAAAGAAAATTCGATCGATTTTTTATCCATAATAAATTCGTTTTTTTCTACGATTTGTCAATTAAAATTTGAATATTTAATTTGTCAATTCAAATTTCCAGTTATAATCGTCATCATCACTTATAAAAAATTGAAAAAATACCTTTAGCGATTTGATTAATTTATAATTCCATTTTTCACGAGAGAAGATTCGGTAGATTTTGTTTCATAACAAATTTGTTTCGTCTCAACGATTTGTCAATTTAAATTGAAATATTTAATTTGTCAATTAAAATTTCCCTTCATAATCGTGTCGTCATCATCATTAATAAAAACTTGAATACCTCAAGCGATTCTATTAATTTTTTATTCCGTTGTTTACGAGAGATAATTCGGTAGAAAGAGTTCTTCCATAACAAATTGTTTTCGTTTTTAATTAGACTTTGGTGTCCTTGAAGTGGACATAATGATCAGACTGTCGATTTCACAGTGTACGGGGCGTGTGAAAAAATAGAATTGTTCTTTGCATACGCCTCGTTACCTTTTCACTCGGCAATATTTCGTTTTGCATTCTGTTGTTTTTTCTTATTCAACGATTTGTCAATTTCATGGGGGGGAGCAAAGTAATGGGATTACAGACAATGAGAGAGGAATTTATTGAGCTTGTAGAGATGGGTTGAGAGCCTCTGGACTGAGGAACGTGAGGACTAACAGGGGATACGAAATAAAAAAATTGTCCACAATTTTTTTATTTCGTATCACTGGTGGAGACTGAAATGTCCATTATGAGAATGTAAATCGAGATTATTTTCGTTTTGAATGAGGAGAGACGGAATAAATGCATGGAATTTTAGGTGGATGGACAGAGAATTGTTTACGAAAAATGCAAATTGTGTGTTTAAAATCTAGTCGTGACGCAACTCTGGTCAGTTTGAAACTGTTTAGTGTAAGGAGTTAGCGGAAGATGGTAAAGTTTTTCTTCAATTGTTCGCTAATGAATGTATGGAATTTCATTTTCTTTTCAAATGTAGGTATTGTTGAGCCCTATCGATCGCCATTAATTAAAATTCAATTCAACGATTAGTTTTTAAAATTTTTGAATTTTTTCGAAAATCGGTTGTCCCACGATAACTAAAAAAAATGTTCTGAATTGATTGAATGATGAATACAACAAGTAGAATACAACAAGTTCTGTTTAATTATATAATAGTTGAATATTTCAATGATTTATGATATTTATTAAAAATGAAATGAGGATCCAAGTGGAGATTTGGAGACTTTTAATCATCAGAAATTTGAAGAAAAGTCATGAATAATTAGTATTAGTATTAGTATTATGAAGTCGGTTCCTGGTGAAAGTCTAAAAGAAGAAACATTTATTGAGTGAAATTTTTTGGAAAATGGAAAACGTATGTTTCGCTGAATTATTTTATAACTCAGTGAAACATAATATTCATAACTCAGCAAATTTATCACTTGAGCTCAGTCATCACCATGAAGATGAATTGTATTTGAAATTGAAAGAAAATATTCCATTCCATCACTAATTCAATAAGTCATTAACATTTAAAAAAATCAGAGGTATTCATGAACCCCACTCCCCCACATAGAATACCCCAAGCTCTATTTTGAAATTATATAATGGTTGAATACATTAATGATTTATGATGACGAAAGGATTAAAAATGAATTAAGGATCCAAGTATAGATTTGGAGGCTTTGAATAATTAAAAATTTGTTTTTTGTTTTATTTTTACTATTATTATGCACTTTCATTGTGATTTATTGTTACAAGATCTATGGGCGCGCTCTCGCACGCGCTGATCTATTCATTTGTTGAAATGAAGAAATGGAATTCATTAAATTTCATTTTCTCATGAATACCTTATAAATATTGATAATGAATCAAAGAGAATTCGATTAATGATTGAAGTGAATAGCGAAGTAGAGTAAAAGAATCTATAAAGAATTTTTCATTTTCAATTAATTATCTTCAATTTTTTAAAATAATCGGTCTCCATAAAAGGACAGAATTTATTAATTTCACCGATAATATATATACATGTGAAATATATATATTACATATATATATATGACGTGAAAAAAAATTTACCTCTGAAGAATTTGAAAATGCCGCGTGTTTTTTTTGTGAATAACTTTGTGTCACATATTGACCAATCAGAATTAAGGATTAGCGGTCAAGCAGTTTCGAGATATTTCGATATAAAACAACTTCACGTTTCTTTCATCTTTAGTAAATAGGATTCTATGAAGGAAGATGGAATGTGAGAATGGAAATGGAAGTCATTTGTATCATCCAGAGGAATTCAAATAAATATATGCTGTTTGAAGATTGCAATGATTTATGATAGAAAAAAGAATTTTAAATGAATTAAGGATCCAAATGTAGATTTGGAGACGTTTAGTCATCAAACATTTAGAGAAAACTCATGAATAGTCAGGGTTTATCATCACGTGTAACTTTGCAAAACTCATTTTTTCTTCACATGAAATTAATTCCTGGTGAAGTTATGAAATAAAAAAAAATTTTTAAGGGAAATTTTTCCAGTAAAATGGAAAACGTATGCTTCGCTGAATTATTTTATAATTCACAACTCACTTGTTAGCGAAATACAATATTCGTTACTAAAGCAAATTCATCATTGGAGCTCAGTCTAAGCTCATCACAAAGAGGATGAATTGTTCTTCCCATTGAAGAAAACATCCATTCCATTGACAATTTAATAAGTCATGAAGTGATATTTGAAAAAAAAGCAAAAAATGTTCAGTCCACCCCACTCCCACATGTGGAATACCACAACTTCTATTTTGAAATTAATTAATTGATTTTATTTTGTCATATCTTTGTTCTTTGTTTTATTTTTACTATTATTATGTACTTTTATTGTTATTTATTGTTATTCTATGAAGGAAGGTGGAATGTAAGAATGAAATGGAAGGCCTCTGTATCTTCTAGAGAAATTCAAATAAATATATACTGTTTGAATATTCGCAATGATTTATTATAGCAAAACGAATTAAAAATGAATTAAAGATCCTAGTATAAATTTGGAGCCTTTTAATGATCAAAAATTTGGGGAAAACCCATGAATAATCAGAGTTATTCAATTGTAATTTTGCAAAACTTATTTTTTCTTCACATGAAAACAAATTCTGGTGAAATTCTAAAAGAAGAAAAATTTTTCAACTAGAAAGGAAAATATGTTTCGCTTAATTATTTCAGCTTTTTCTTAGCGTCAAAACTTGAATATATTTTCACTTCAACTTTTGACAATGCCATCAAGGTCATTGTCATTTCTCCAATATTAATAATAAATATATAAAAATATATTTATAAATATAAATATACTTTTATTATTATTATTATTATTATTATTATTATTATATTATTATATTTTTATATAATTATATATAAATATATAAATATATAATAAATATATACTGTTTGAATATTCGCAATGATTTAGTATAGCAAAACGAATTAAAAATGAATTAAGGATCCTAGTATAAAGTTGGAGACTTTTAATAATCAAAAATTTGGGGAAAACTCATGAACAATCAGAGTTATTCAATTATAATTTTGCAAAACTTATTTTTTCTTCACATGAAAACAAATTCTGGTGAAATTCTAAAAGAAGAAAAATTTTTCAACGGAAATTTTTCAACTAGAAAGGAAAATATGTTTCGCTTAATTATTTCAGCTTTTCCTTAGCGTCAAAACTTGCATATTTTCACTTCAACTTTTGACAATGCCATCAACGTCATTGTCATTTTTCCAATATTCTCTGTATTTTTCACCCTGATGCACCACGATGATGACCTCATCCAGTAGTTTATAAAAAAAATTGTTTCCCATAAAAACATAACAGAGAATAATTCCACATCCTGTTCCAGTAGTTGTGGTGAGAAAAATTGAGTTCTCGTCTTCCCTAAAAATTCAAAAAATTATCTCGAGGACGACGAAAACATTGAGTGACGGAAGCGAGCATTTTCCGGAGAAAAATTCATTTAAAAAAAACAGATGGTAGTGGAGACTGCAGGCTGCGCAGCTGTCTCATCTCCACCGGCGCACTTTATAGGACATCTGGAAAGTACCTAATACCTCTCGGGACCAAACAAAAACCCCAATACCTCCACAACCTCCACTTCCTCATCTAATCAATAAATTCCGCTTTCAATATTTTCAATCAATCTATTGGAATAAGCAAAATTCATTAATTTGGTTTTGAGGATGTAAAGGCTATGCATAAGGTAGATTTCTTATTGTTGGTGTAACGATAGTGTGTGCAGATTGTATTGTTTACGAATTGTATTGTTTACAGATTACGTCACAGAGAACTACAGAAAAGACCCATGGTTCTCGGGGTCTCTTTTGTTAAAAGTTAATTTTTTCCCGAATTCGGTCACGAATGGACCACTTAAGGTACTTCCGCAGTAAATATACTTGGTGAAAATTTCGAAATGGTATAAAGACGCAATATTTGGATCATATGTTGTTGACCACATTAAAAAGATATTCCCAAAATTTCAAGTCCCTGGTCCATCTCATTTTTAAGATATGCATCGCCAAACATTCAATTTTTGTGTTTTTTCCATTTTTGACGATGTATATCTCGAAAATGGGGTGGACAAGGTACTTGAAATTTTGGGAATAGTTTTTGAATGTGCTCAACAACATATGATCCAAATATTGCGTCTTTATACCATTTCGAAATTTTCACCAAGTATACTTACTGCGGAAGTTCCTTAAGGCGTAACGGAAAATTGCTTGTTCTTCAAATTTCTGAACCATTTGCAGAGAACAAGAAAACGATTGCTCGATTTCAAAGAAAAATCCCTAACATTCAGTAGAAAAAACCTGTTTATTTTAAGTGATGAAAATTATTCACTCAAGAATTATTGTATTCTCCAATTAAGAACCAATGGGTTCTTGAATTAAAAACCCTTACGTTCTAGGGCTAAGAACAATCAAAAGAGATAAAATTCGGAGATAATTGAACATTAATCTAACTGATTAACTGAGATAATTGAACATTAATTAACTCGACATCAATTGACTCAAGATGTCAAATAGTATATTTTGGATGAGAAAGGGTTCATAAACATGAGCAGATCAATTTTAGAGCAGCAAGGATTATCAATTTAAAAGAAAAATGTTTTTGATTCGATAACCCAAACAGTCTTCTTTCATTTATAAGCCCCGAGGTTCTTATTTCAAGAATTCAAAAGTTCTGGATTTCAGAACCAAGATTTCCTTCAGTATTCAAATGTACATTAATTCAAGTGCATTTACACTGGATTTAATTTAAGTAAAAGTTACTGAGAATTGAAAATTGTTACTCTGATTTTTAGGAAAAGTTTGCTTCAAAAACGTGAAAATTTCACTTATTGCTGGATTTTATTACGGCAGATTTTTTAAATTCAGAGATTTTCACTGTAAATTTAAAATTGTGCTGTCCGCGTCAGAATTCAAGGGAGATGAAATATTTTAATAAGAACCTTCTTTCTAGAAAAATCTCTCATGTTTTTTCGATTTATGGAGATTTATCAAGAACTAAAATCACCACATTTCAGAATTTTATCATTGATTTTCATTACGAGAACATCTCTTTCTTTTTCTCAATTCCCCAATTCTATCTCATTTCACTTCATACCTTGGAATCCGAATGAGATCGAAGTTTTTCATAAACTCTTTTCGTAGCTCTCCGTCTTCAAAAATGTCTCTAGGGAATTGAGTTGTATTTTTTTTATGGAAAGACGAAAGAATGGTCTAGGGGAACTTTCATGTCGATTGACTGTTCCAATCTAGTTAATAATTACTATTTGGTTATTACTATAATTACTATTATGAAAAGAAATATGGGCAAAGTGGACCTTTTAAACAAATTTTCCTGTAGCTTTCATTCCTCCCTTCGAAAACATCTTCAAAGAATTCCTCTCTCTCCTTTAAATACCGTGACATTAATTAAAAACCCAAATCAACAAATCTCATATCAGTAGCGAAGTGGTAAACCGGTATAAGTCGATTTTGACTATTAGCCAGTTTTCAATGAATATCTCGGAATATAAGGGAAATAGCGAAATTGTTGTAATTCAACAACAATGTTGAATACAACAATGTTGTTGTGGTTGTTGTTGTTTATTGTTGTAATATTTTTTTTCGCTGTCTATTTTTTGTTGTTTTTGTTTTATTGTTGTAATTGTTGTAACCGTTTTGGAGAGCAAATTGAGAGCTACAAAAAAGGTAATGGCAACAATTTTGCTATTTCCCTTAGATTTTGAGATATTCATTGAAAACTGGGCAATAGCCAAAATCGACTTATACCGGTTTACCACTTCCCTACTGATATGTTCATAATTCAATTCTTGATTTTGTATGAGGAATTTGAGTTGTCATTTTTTTATTAATGAAAAGACAAAAGAATATTCTAGGGGAACTTTCATGTCGATTGACTGTTTTAAATGAAGCTGAAATTAGCAGAATATTCATCAGCGGAACGAATCAGCTACAACGTTCAATTTAGGGGATATTTAAGTATAGGAGAGTCAAATAATCATATGTACAAATGTTTTTTCAGTGCGAAAGAGTTTGTACATTACTTAAAAAAATTTGTACACCCCTAGATTCGCCTAAGACAAATCTTCTGCTGTCGAATCTTTCGCTAGTTTCAGCTTCATCTGTTTCAATCTACTTAATAATTACTATTTGGTTATTACTATAATTACTATTGTGAAGAGAACCATGGGGCAAAATGGACCTTTTAAACAAATTTTCCTGTAGCCCTCATTCCTCCCTTCAAAGGCATCTTCAACGAATTTTTCTCTCTCCTTTAAATATCGTCACATTGACTAAAAACGTGAATCAACATATCATCTCATATGTTCTCAACATCTCATATGTTCATAACTTAATTTTTTATTTTGTCTGAGGAATTTGAGTTGTAATTTTCTTTATGGAAAAACGAAACAATATCCTAGAGGAGCTGTCATGTCGATTGACTGTTTTAATCTAGTTAATAATTACTATTTGGTTCTTACTATTATGTAGAGAAAGATGAGGCACAGTGGAACTTTTTATTGCAAAAATTTCCCTGTAGCCCCCATTCCTCCCTTCAAAGACGTCTTCAAAGAATTTCTCTCTCCCTCAAATTCCGTGACATTAATTAAAAACTCAAATCAACCATCTCATACGTTCATAATTGAATTCTTGATTTTTATTACGAGAACATCTCTTTCATTTCCTCAATTCCCCAATCTTTTTTCCCAATTCTATTTCGCTTTATTTCATACCTCGGAGTCCGAATGAGACCGAAGTGTTTCATAAACACTCTTTTCGTAGCCCTCCGTCTCCAAAAATGTCTCTGAGGAATTTTTTTAATGGAAAAACGAAACAATATCCTGGAGGAACTGTCATGTCGATTGACTGTTTTAATCTAGTTAATAATTACTATTTGGTTCTTACTATTATGTAGAGAAAGATGAGGCAAAGTGGAACTTTTTATTGCAAAAATTTTCCTGTAGCCCCATTCCTCCCTTCAAAGACGTCTTCAAAGAATTTCTCTCTCCCTCAAATTCCGAGACATTAATTAAAAACTCAAATACGTTCTCATAACTCTCATACGTTCATAATTGAATTACTGATGTTCATTACGCGAACATCTCTTTCAGTTTCTCAATTCCCCAATCTTTTTCCCAATTCTATCTCACTTCGTTTCCCACCTCAGACTTGCAGTGAAATCAACAATTTTTTCACAAGAACCTCTCCAGCATCTCTCACTCTTCCCTTCACAAATCCCCCCGGCCCCCGAAGATTACTAAAAAAAATGAACTAGACGCATCCCACATCCCCACACTCCCCATAATCATAAAAAAAACCTACCGATAATCTGATAACATTTCCCCCGTAGCTGGTAGCCCTCTCGAGTGGCTGGTGGGCGGACGGATGATTACCCATCTTGTATTCCCAATTAACAACTTGAATCCACAAAAAGAGTCCCCGTTAACCTCGTCCACCTCCGAGTGACTTCTCACCTCGTCGAATGTTTTCACAACGTTTAGTAACTCTCAACACCACCGTAACCAATATCCAATGAAATGCCACGATCCTCCACTCGCAATCAATTCCCCTCAATCACAATAACCAGTAACAACAAACCACTCGACAATGCCATTTTATCAAAACTTTTTAATCCAGCTATTGATTTTCCATCGACTCACTGATAGATCACTGATTAATCGATGGACGATCGATGTCCGCCGCCACTCGGACGTGCACTGATCCAACGATCGCTGCACGCGGTCACTGAAGGCCTGCGCAGGCCCAGAAGATCCCCCCTCCCCCCTCGCCACTCCTACTATCAGCGGAAATTTGAAAATCCGAAAAATCCCCTGACAACTCGAAACGAGCGATTTTCCATCCCCGACCTCAGACGAAATCGCCTCCACGACAGGACGAACTGATTCGACAAGTAAAGTGGATTTAATTCCGAAGAACAAAGGAATTGTCTCGACGATCGGCGAAAGTCGTAAAAGGACGCGATCAACGACAGGTAGAAAACCCCTCGCGCATTATAACAGTGATATTCTCTCCTCTGATTCGGTCAAAAACTGGTCATACTGCTTCGGACTATGTTAAGCCCCAGGTCTAACTGACGTCACGCCCTCAGTGGAAGGAGAGTGGGGTATGACCGGTCTCGCCAACGGACTCTCTCCTTGTCTTTAGCGTTCATATTCCAGCGCTGTCCCTCTTCATTCTGCGGCTGAAGCCCTCGAAGTGTCCGGGAGTCGTTCGACTTCACTCATTCTCTCAGAGGAGAGTTGTTTCACTTTTTTTTATCTTGAGATTTCGATTTTCGGGGTTTAACTGTTATTTTCCGCGGGTTATTTCCACGTTCCCACGTTTTTCCGTTGAGACAGCCGTCACGCTTAGGCTGCTTCCGGTGACCCCACCGGAACCCGAAGTACGTTTGAATTTTTTAATACTTCGGGGGTTTAATTGAAGATTTTGGCGAGGTTCACTTCACGATTGATGAAACTTCGACTTGGGAATTTCACTGGGGTTTTTTATTTTTGATTGACGATGGGGATTTCCGCGGTGACGGATGCAGAATTCGCGGGAAATCCGAGGGGTTTTGAATTTGAAAGGGGCTGCAGCAGTGGGTGGGGCTTTTTAAATTTACTTTTGACGGGAATTTTATGAACTCGGAGGACGATAAGACTTGGGCACAACGGACTACCCCCAGACCCCCTCCCTCAACGGTGCGACAAGAAGAACTGGCTGGCGTTTTGTGAACAAGCACGAGAGGCCTTAATACTTGGAGAGTTTCACCCAACATGACTCGACGGCTGCAGGGACGGATGCAGTCGTCGATGCGCCCTTGTGCTGCGACTTCGATTCACACGGGGGTTTGGGGGGTCTCGGGCCGGTGGAAATTAGCGGGTCGCGGGGGGGATGGGGGGATGGTGGCTCTTGGGGCGGTGAGGATTTTTGAAAAATTTTTGACGGATTTTGGAAATTCTTTTTTTTGGGGATTGGAGAGGGCTTTGGCTGGGCCGTGGGACGAAGGGAGGGGGGGAGAGCGAGGACAGGTACGGGGGTTGCAGTTTTGAAAAGTCGCGGTGGTGGGGAGTGCAGCTGCTGCGGCAAATGGGCTTGTACATCTGCTGATGCGACACAACGAAAATCCGATGGATGGGGTATGGGGTTTTATCAGGGAAAATTCAGTGGGGAAATTCATACGCGTTTTCGGAGGCATTCCTGTGGATTGATTCTGAATTAATGTTTTTTTTTTCATTCAGGATGTTTTTGGGGGATAGATAAAATTGTGAATTTTTACGGAGGAAAATAAGCCTTTTTTGGGGCGAAAAAAAAATTCTCGAGAAATGAAACAAAAGTTATTGTTTTTTTGGGAGATTTTTTTTATTTTCAGAATACGATTACATTTTCAACTTTTAAAGACATTCCTGTGAAATTTTTTGAGTGAAAATTCTGAATCTCAATCTCAAAAAAATGTTTAAAAAAAGATAATTTGATCATTTTTGCTTCCGAAGGGAAGCATTATTTTTGGTCGATTTTTCGATTTTCTAATTTTCATTGCAAATGATCTAGAATGTCCTGAAACGTGGAAAAATGATGTTTTTGAGGTTGCGTCTGTACGTATGTATGTGCAGAATGGCTGTTTTGGGGGTTTATTTTTAGAAATTTTAACATAAATACGGTGAAATTCGCAGATAAAAACTTGAAATTTTTACTGATGATAGCTATGAATAAGCCCCACTTTGTGGCTCCATTTGGGCTCAATCGGTCCAGTAGTTCCTGAGATATTGCCAATTGTTTAAATTTCGTTTTTCAGCTATATCTCCTCAATAAATGCANTTTTTTTTTTTTTTAAATACTTGTCTCGATGACCTCCTATTCCATATGAAAGAAGAAAAGTTGCACTATGGAATACCATCTGGAATGAGAATGATTTTTTTGAATTCGAATGGGACGTGTATTCATCAGCACAGATCAGTCTGTTTTGGAAAATACGAATGAAATCGAGAGAAATAATTGAATCGGAGTAAAACCACATAATTTTACATATGAAATTTTTAAGAGGACGAAATGATTTTATATACTACGGTTGAAATAATAAAAATAAAAAATAGACGATGCACTTCTTCCCTTCGGAAGCTTATAACCAATGTAATTGGTAGCAGAAAAATGAAGACTTTTGACATAACAGTGTGGTGTCACAAGTCTTCTGTCGAATAGGGTCGGTCGCCTGCTTGTTTGTTTTTATTATGGGAAGGGAGCTACTGTTTCATTCACAATAAATATATTTTTTAAGGAATAAAATGAATTGTTAATTTTCCTAGGGCAAAATAAATTCTTTTCTTTTGAAATGAAATCTTTTCAAAAAATGAAACAAAAAATATGAATTTTTCTGAAGTATTTCTTCTCCCATTTAGACAATGAAATGTTTGAATAGTTGAATTCATCATAATTATCTGCTGCTTTTTTCATTAAAAATTATGCTTCAAATAATTTAATGTATCATAATTGTAAAAAAATGTTCAATAATGATTTGATAATTTCATCAAAATATTAATCAATACTACTATAAGTACACAGCATGAGAATGAAACATTTATTTTATTCACAATAAATATTTTTCTAAAAAATGAAAAAAATGTGGAAAAAATTAGACAATTTTTTCCAAATATTCTCACAATCATGAATACTATTATAGATTGTGATATAACTATGAATACCCAGTATATGAGTAAACGATGAAAAAATATTCTCACGAGGTGCCATATGGACCTTCACGTGCACCTAGCCACATGACACGCTAAGTAATCCCTCACTTGGGTTGATTGTCACGCAGCGGTTACATAGGTAACAACCTCAGTTAAATTGTGTAGATGTAAAAGCCTGCGCGAAACGATTGAGATTGGTCAAGTACCGGGGTCATGCCCCGCCGTTGTCAACTACATCTGTTTTGATTGAGCCAATCGTCTCTGACACGCGCGATTGCACTTCAACGCCCTAACTCAATTAAGGAAAACCTGCACCTCGTACCATTGTACAACTGTCTTTGAAAAGACGGTTGAATGTCCGCACCAGTGATTAACCAGATGATCCCATTAATATTCCCTCCTTCAATATTTTCACATGCGAATGAAATGTCTCACTTTGTCACATCGATTTGTTTTTGATGATTTTTTTTTCATAATAATTTCATCAACTTCCCACCCAACAAGTATGAAAAAATCCTACGGAGAATTCGAACATTTCCTATAGGATCTTCCAGTTAGGATTTCCTATAAGAAATACAACATTGTATTTCTTATAGCATGGCCTATACGATTTTCTATAGGATTTTAAATTAGATTTTCAACAGGATTTCCTATAAAAGTTAGGGGCATAAGGGGCACAATGAGGGTCAAATGTGGCAGATGGAGAACATGTGGGAGTCATGTAGGAGTTGACTAGGAGACCTTGTGGAGGTCATATGGGGGTTATATAGAGATTATAAAGGGACCATATGAAGGTCATATGAAGGTCATTTGATCCTCGTATGATTCCCATATGAGCCTCCTATGACCTCTGTATGACCCCTACATAAACCCTATATATGACCTCCAAATGACGTCATATGACCCCCATGTGATCCTTATATGACTCCCATATGACTCTTTTGACCCTCATTTTGACTCTTATAACCCTAAGTTTCATAATAAATCCTAGTGAAAATCTCATAGAATATCCTATTGGAAATCCTACCTGAAAAATCTCCATAGGATTTATTCATAAGTGAAAGGGAGGAAGTTGTTGAATTATTGTATTCATTTCAGTATGTATACCATCTCCGGTTTTGACATTTTGTGCCCTTCCCAATTGTCTTCAGATGTCAGTATACATTGTTTAAACATTCAAAAACAAAAACACAAACAGACGTAGTATATACAATCGTCAACAAAAGTTCTGTCCTACTAACCTTAACTGAGTGGGGGCTCATGGCCAATGAGGAATGAGGGATACTCTTAACTGGCCAATCACATGCCATACTCAGTTCAGGCTAGTAGGACAGAATTTATGTTGACAATTGTATATCAGTAGCGAAGTGGTAAAACGGTTTAAATCGTCTTATCTGCCAGTTGAGTGTTTGCGGGATATTTCCGAATCTAAGGGAGATAGCGAAATTTTCGTAATTGCATTTATTGTAGCGCTCAATCGGCTCTACAAAAAAGGTTATAATAAAAATAATGCCATCTCTCTTAGATTCCGAGACATTCATTGAAAACTGGTTAATAGTCAAAATCGACTTGTACGGTTTTACCACTTCGCTACTGATATCTTAACAGTTTACGTACGTTTTACATACATTTCCTGTGAAAATAGTTAACAAATTGTATTTCAAACTAACAAGATAATTCAGAAGGTTTCTGAATGAAACAGATTTATACAAAAGGTTAAAGATCTCCGAAACTGCTCGGCCGGTTGTGACTATTCAAAATACCACCCTTCAGTTTGTAAGAGCTATAATCATGCCAAATTTGAACTTGCTATGCCCATTTCTACTCAAGTTATCGTGCGTACAAGAATGAAAAAATTCGAAAAACGAAAAAACGGGGATATCTCGGAATCTTTGTATGAATGGATATATATATATATATATAT